>NC_056737.1:673816887-673834387 GCF_019279795.1 Protopterus annectens
TTAAGAAAAGTAAGCAATTTCTTTCTTAAATAATGTCATTGTATAATAGCAATAACCCATTAGTGGGTGTTGGTATATCACGATTTAGCCAGGGTTGGCTTTGTTTTATTACTCAGGCTTCATCCTCATGATCAAGTCACTCCAAGCATGGGTACATCATGATATACCCATACCTACTAATGGGTTATTGTTTAAATAGATTGTAGAACATTGTAGGTAAAAGGAACAACAAAATTAGTACACTTCAGAATTATAAGCTACACAAACGTTAATATGTTTTATATTTTCAGTATAAAGCAGAGCTATTTTAATTCTGAATACTGGGATTACCAAAACTATTAAATTAGGCTTCATAAAAATTTGATATAGCTTTTGCAATACAATTATCAGTTGCATTGCATAGTATAGTATACACTACACCATTTCCTGTTGACTGTACTCTTGCTCAAAGCTTATATCAGTACATGATATCTAAATATATTCATAAAGTATCAGGCATTTAATATTACGGTCTTCTGTTATGAATAATTTTTAGCAATTTTCTTAACTAAGGTTTAGCTGTTTACACACAGACACACACATGTGTGTGTGTGTGTGTGTGTGTATATGTGTGTGTGTGTGTGTGTGTGTGTGTGTGTGTGTGTGTGTGTGTGTGTGTGTGTATATATATATATATATATATATATATATATATATATATATGGATAGAGACAGCGGGACATGGATATAGATATAATACACATAAATACACATATACAAGTGCATCTATATATGTATATATATATATATATATATATATATATATATATATATATGTACTGATAATGATCAAAACACCCAAAGACTGACATTTACAAAGTTGACATAGAAAGATCGACTTTGCAAAGACTGACACACCACTGCACAAGTGGTGATGGACAATCTCAACACAAGCAAACATGTAAAACCAAAAATAGTTTAAAACAGTGTTTTTTCAGGGGTGGAAAGCCCCCCTGCACCCCCCCCCCATTCCCTCTGCAAATTATATGTATACTAACTCTGAGATTGCACAATCTCAGGGAAAGGACCTGTACTGAGAATTGAGCGAGCTCACATACTTGTTGATCATCTGTTTAGTCACCCAAATTTTTTTGGCTAAACACCAAAGATCATGTTGACCAAATTAAGCCCACCTATATATCTATTTATTTATTGACAAAACAGTTTGGCTTGAAATACTAAGGATTATTAATGTCATCTGGTACTACAAATATATGTGTATATTTACAGTGCAAATTAATAACATCAACCAGTAGAAATGTATAGAATTTGGCAGCTGTATAATGTCATCATGTTCTGAGAAGAAATATTGTCTGTAGGTGAAACCCCCCTGTATCCCCCACTCCAACAGAGGGGTTCATCACCCTGCACAAACTAAGTAAAAAAACAAAAAACAAAAATAACACACTGAAGAAAAACAAAAAAATGGTGCCAAAAAACTGGAACAGTCCAACCAACTACTTGTTTAAGTGCTTTTCGTTTAGTCCAAATAGCCAAACTCCTTCAGATAAAAGAAGCCTGATTCAACACATTTAAAAATCTTAATCATACATCATGTCCTCTAACTTCACCCAATAAAAATATGAATGCTCATTTATACTCCTCCCCCACTTTATACACACTCAGAACAAACATCATTAACTTAGTTAAGTAACCATGAGGTACTACAAATAAGTGAGTTGTGTGAGTTGGACCTTTGTAATGTTTTGGTTGGTTCCAACAGGCATAAGTTTGCTAGTACTAACGAAAGCTATGTGAGTAATGTTAGTAAAGTGCAATAGCAAGCTTTGAACTTGTTGAGATCATCAGCAGTTGCAATAACTAAATCAAATAAGGGGAGCACCTTAGTCATTATGGACAAAAATGTATATGTAGATAGGATAAAAGAGATCTTGGAAGGGGATACATACCAACCTGTCTTACTTAATGAACTTAATATAGCTTTTCAACGCATTAAATGCTATATAAATGATATTTTCATTGAAGCAAGTATGATGTTCATTTGGTTTAATTTTATTTCAATGCTTGCCCCCAGGATACCAATTTTATTCGGTATCCCTAAAGTTCATAAAAGCTTAAGTAATCCATCAATGAGACTGATGGTAGATGGAGGGAACTCCATCACTTATCCCTGGGGCAAAATAGTAGATGCAATCCTAAAGAAGTACATAATGGACGAACCACAAATTTGTCAATATTCCTAGTCTTTTTTAATCAAAATTAATGAACTAGAGTTTAAAGCTGAGCTTGTCTTTTTGAATATTGATGTAAAAGACCTTTATACATCAATTCCTCATCAAGAAGGAATAGAATGGATAACTCTAATGCTAAGGTCTAAAGGGGCACCACAGTCAGAAATATCTTTAGTAGGTGAACTTTTAGACATTATTCGTATGAACAATTATATCTTGTTCGACAATGACTACTATCTTCAAAAAAGTGGGGTAGCATTGGGGTCCCGGTGTGGTGCAAGTTTCGCAAATCTATTTATGGCATACTGGGAAGCTGAGTATGTTTTTAAGAATAGGATTGTACAAGAAAGTATCTACTTCTATACTAGGTACCTTGACAATATATTTATAATCCTTAAAGGTGACTTTGATGCAGCTTCCCATTTAGTGAGTTACTTAAATAACACTACAAGTTTTTTACAATTTACATTTAATTTTGATCAGGAAGTGATGCCATATCTCGATGTTGAACTTAAAAAAGATAGGAATGGGAAAAGATATACCACAAAAACTTTTAGGAAAAGTACATACTCAAATGGATTTCTTCACTATACTAGCTGCCACCCATTCCGCCAAAAACGATCAGTAGTTCATAGGTAGGTACTAGGCTATCGTTCCCTATGGCCTATACAAGCCTAGTCAAAAAGGTACCCTGGCTTTCGCCACCCAAGAAAATTATTTTCCTGTGCCCCTGTCAAGCAGAGCCACAGAGGTGATCCCCGGGGTGAATTTCCTATTTCCCATCTAATCATCAAGATTTTTCTTGAAGAGTGCTAATGAGGAGCTTTGTTTGATATAGATAGGTAGTTTGTTCCAGAATATGGGAAGTCTCTGGGACAGGAATCTATCCCTCCAGCATGTTCTGTTTACTGTGGTGGCAAGGTTTAGGTCCCTAGAGCGTGTAGCTCAGAGGGATTGGGATTTCCTTAAGTGGAGCATGCCCAACAGTTCTGGATTTGACATAGCTTTGTATGTTAGGCAGAGATCGCCTCTGAGCAGACGATATGTGATGGAGTAAAGCTGGAGTTTTTTGAGACCGTCTACGTAGGACATCTGTTTGAGGCCGGTAATCTTCTTTGTGAGGTATTTCTGTGGCCTTTCCAGTTGTAGATGTCTTGTGAGGTACATACCAAAAGGGGCATTGTACTCTATAATGGGTCTAATGAGTGACGAGTAGAGGGGAACAATGACCTCTTTTTTCCTGGATGAGAAACCTTTTGTGATGAAGTGTTCCATGTAGAAGGATTCCCTGACTAATGTGGCAATGTGATTATCAAAGGAGAGACTACTGTCCACCTCCATCCCAAGGTCTCGTATCACACTTTCGGTGTTAAGTAGGCTACCACCTATGTGGTAGCTCATGGGTACAGAGTTTTTACCAAAGGGGATGACAATGCACATTTTGGCATTGAGCTTGAGGCCATGGCTTTGACACCAGGCATCTGTCTCAGTGAGGCCCTTTTGTAGGGTGTCCACATCATTAGGAGTTTCAATTATAGCTCCTAGTTTGCCATCATCTGTGAACTTTGTTAGCCAAAGACCTTCTGTGTTAGCCTGTACTTCAGAAAAGTAGATACCAAATAGGAGAGGACTCAGGACTGAACCCTGTGGTACTCCACTTGTCACTGGTCTGAAGTCGGATTTGGAGTCTGCTACTTTCACAGTGTGGGTTCTGTCAGTGAGCCACTTGGCAACCCATCTTGTGACATAGGGATTTATAACTAGTTTAGTGAGTTTATCTATAATTCCAGTGTGGGGGATGGTGTCAAAAGCCTTGACGAGATGTAGATAGGCTGTGCGAGCCACCTTACCCTCGTTTATGGCTTTGGTGACTGCTTCCAAGAATTCTATCAGGTTTAGGAGACATGATCTGCCTTTTACAAACCTGAACTGGGTGGGATCCAGAGTTTGGAGATTACCAATGTCTTTGTTTATAAGTTCCATGATAATACGTTCCATGGCCTTGCAGACCAGGCTCGTTAGGCTAATGGGGCAGTAGTTACCGGGGTCTGTGGTGGCTCCCCCTTTGTGGAGTGGGATAACCATTCCTGTGCCTCATTCAGTGGGCACAAAGCCTGAGGTGAGGCTATGATTGAACATGGTGCTTAAGTGGGGTGCCAGTTCATTTTGTAGTTCATGTAGAACGCAGCCTAAGATGTTGTCAGGTCCCATGGATGCTGTGTTCGTGGATTTGGAGAGTGTGTTTTTTTACCTGTGCCCATGATTACAGGAACTTTGCATTCTTTCGGTATAGAGATGGGTCCTTTAGGGGGTGAGAGGGGGGTAAAGTTAGCACTGAACCTATCTGCCAGGATTTTGGCAATATCAGTTGGTTCTGTATATTTAGTGCCATTGTGCTGTAACTCAGAGCAGATCTGAGTGTTGCCATTGAGGTTCTTGACATAGCTATAGAATGCTTTGTGGTTGTCTTTAAAATCAGTGGCAATATTGTTTTTGTAACTACCTTTGGAGGATTTTATGAGGGATCTCAGCTTCTTACTGAGGCTGACCAGGGAGTTCCTCCAATCATGGGATTTTACTCTTTTTTGCAACAGTTTCTTTCTTCTGTTGTAGAGTTTGTTTATGGCAAGGGACCACCAGATTGGCTTCCTTTTTTGGAGGATATCATCTTGGTTCTGTTAGGGATAGCACGATCCATGCCCTCGTGCAAGTGCTTATAAAGTGCATTTGTGTAGGATTCAGCAGTCGTACCTTTATTGTCCATCTGCATGGGTGTCGTGAAGTTTGCCATTTCTGTCTTAAGAAGCGTGAAGTTGGCTTTGGAGAAATTTTTTACGGTGGTTTCCCTAATGGGGGGTGGGGGCGGGATGTGGATGTCTAGGGTGATTAGCTTGTGATCGGATCTGACCAATGAGGAATTGACCTCTGGGGTGGAACACCGGTCGCCCATGTTGGTAATGACCAGGTCTAGGATATTGCTGCCCCTAGTTAAGGGACAACTGGTGAGGGCAGCTAGAATGGTAACTGTTGATGCAGATTTTATTTGTGAGTGTGATACATTAAAGGCGATGTTCCTTAGACAGGGGTATCCTAGGACCTTAATAGAAGACTTAGTGGTAGAAGTTCAAAATAAAAGACATAATGGGGCATATATGCCCATCTTGAGGAAAGACGAAATAGAAATTGGTGAAGTTAGTCCCCTAATGAACCAAAAGAGTACCATACGAAGTTCTGTCAAAGATACCAACTTAACTTGAGTCTTATAATGACATTTAGTATGAATGCATCTTTATTTTCTGACATTATATATAAGAACTGGAATATGGTTATAAATGACCCTGTTTTATCAAGCAAAGTGGGTGAATTTCCCAAGATAATCTATAGGAGAGGGCTTAACCTGAAAAGTCTTTTAGAGTTAAGGAAAACTACTGTCATCAAGTATGCAGGAATGTTTAAATGTGAAATGTGTGCTTATTGTAAAGTTATGGATGTAGGTAGGACTTTTAATGTAAAAGGGGTTACATACAAAATGAGCAAAATGTTTAATTGTAACTCCAAGATGGTAGTTTATTTAGCTAAATGTCAATGTTGTCCTGTATACTACATAGGCAAGACAGAACGTAAATTCCATGAGCGAGTATATGAAGATTTATACTCCATTAATAAAGGAAAGTTAGAAAATGCCCTAGCAAAACACATCTCAGTGGAGAATGAACATTTCTTTAAGATTTGTGTAATTGACCCAGATAGTTCCTGACAGTAGAGGTGGCCTTTATTCTTTAAAATGGCAAATTCACCTAAATGCCTATAGTTATCCAGGCATAAATGATGCCTGCTCAAGCTTAGAAGTTTGGATAGTTAAAAGGAAAATGAAACACATACAATGCATTTACATTGTAGAATGTTTGCATTTATTATCCTTATATATACAAATTTGCATACTTTTTAAGTTGTTTGTAGTATGTTTACATTTTAATTTTTGTATTATTCCTTTTTATTGTTTGTAAGTATTCATTTATTTTTAGTACCTCATGGCTACTTAACTAAGTTAATGATGTTTGTTCTGAGTGTGTATAAAGTGGGGGAGGAGTATAAATGAGCATTTGTATTTTTATTGGGTGAACTTAGAACACATGATGTATGATTAAGATTTTTAAATGTGTTGAATCAAGCTTGTTTTATCTAAAGAAGTTTGGCTATTTGGACTAAACGAAAAGCACTTAAACAAATAGTTGGTTGGACTGTACTACTTTTTTGGCACCATTTTTTGTTTTCATTCACCCTGCACAACTGCTTTAATTTTAATAAATGAATCACTACCACATTGACAGGGAAAAATTGTTTAATTTTCTCTCTCTCTCTCTCTGTCTCTTTCTGTCAGGTTGAACTTTGACTAAAAAAATTGCAGGCTAGTGTTTTTTATCAGACATAATAGAAGACACAATTGCTTCAATTATGTCTAGTTCTAACTGTAAGATGCTATTTTGCAACATTTTGAATAATTTTATTTGACGAATTTATCCTTATTTGCCATGACTGTCTTCCAAATTAAGTGACCACAAAATTGGAATAGAATTTTAAAACTGTTGCTGTAAAAAATCTGGCTCATGTACATACATTTCAGATAAGACTGCCATGGTACACAGGGTAGTAAAAATACTTCCATGCTTTCTTCTATAGGAGCAAGTCCTCATTTTTGGGGATTGACTATTATAGTTGCTTAGACATCTAATCCCAATTCTAAGGCCTTTGACTTCAGTCCTAGGAATTTCAACAAGAACTGTAAAATAATTACTAAGTTTGATCTAGTTTATTTAACTACTTACTTCATGGACAGTGTTCCAGTCGAAGTGTACTTCCTCCTGCATAGACCATCAGAGTAATAGACATCGGTCTCTGAAGTAATAATCAAGAAACACTTGTCTTGAATTTTCTGTTTTGGTTAGAGCCATCGATAACTCTGTTAATATTGATAGTATGTTCTTGTAGGCATGTTAGCCATATAGTTAATTAATTACAGAATAACTACTGTGGAAGGAAGAAACTGTGAAAATGAACCTTAAGTTATGAAAAACAAACTGGAGTTTTGTGTTGAAAAAAATTAAAACAACATTGACATGATCTCTTTGTTAATACTTCCCGGGATGCACATGTAAACTGAAAACATACTCTTTCTATGCATAAGAATTTAGCCCTGCTGCAAAATCAGATAAGAATGACTTGTTTGATAACTATTAAAAACAAAACGGAATTCTGAACCAGTGAATAATTAAAATTGTGTATTTAAGAATTAATTATATAAGGCAATGATTGTATAAGAATCTCTTAAAATATGCACCATTTTTTTATTTTAATAATTCTGAGCACAAGAAATTAACCAAAACAATGCCATGAAACAAATGTGGGTATTGTTTGTGTAACACCTGCTTAATTATTGGCTTTGTTTATTATTTCAGATTGTTATGCATGGAAAGCAATAGAATGAAGTAGATAAGCCTGATGTAGCACATATGATGTTTTTAGTTCATAAATTTATAATAAAGCATTAAAAAGTCTGTAACCAGGTAAACTCCTTGGCAGACTTTGTAAGCTGAATGTATCTTTCTGGGTTCTATGGACTACACAGGCATAGCACTTCTACTTGTCATCATATCTCTCAGTCTCTTAGTATAACAAATCTGGTGAAGCCCAAACATAATGGGGGGACCAAGGCCCTGTAATAAGAGCAGATTTTAAAAATTGCTCTTATAAACTAAGAAAGTTACTAGAATAACAGGTTTTGCATTAGCATGTATTTTCTGGAGGATTTGTAGTCTCAAACTCAAATGGGTTTGATTATTTAATGACTTCAATCTTCGATGATTTATCAGAAAGCCAAAAATGTTATGAGGAACATACAAAAATATTAGGTAAAAATCTGGACATTCTGTGAAAATCAGGACAGTTGAGAAGTATGCATTGCCATATATTGTCTTCCACAAAATTTGGCAACATCTAAACATGCACTTTTGGACACTAATGTATTTTTTGGCATTGCTCCCCTTTTTCAAGAGTAGGAGCTGACTGATACTGTAGCATTTAATATTTTTCCCTTTATGATAACAAATTGACATCACCATGCTGCTATGTATTAACCTTCCTGTTAGAGAAATGTTTCAAGAAAGCAGTGTCTGCATGCTTTCTTACTGATTTTATAGCAGCCTTTAATTTTATTCTTAGTTTTCTTCTACACACTTTTTGCCAGCATGACTGCCAACAGTAAAACTTCCCTATATCACTCTTGAGCTCACTCATTCCATGTCAGTAATGAGTCTTAGTAAAAGTAAAAGCCCTAGTAAAGTAAAAAGAGCTAATAATAGGGGTTGTCTCCAGGCACCATTGAGGTGGTCTGCACCCTTAGATGCATTAATGCTCTAATCCCTTTCTCTGGTGGCTGATTAAGTGGTAACCATATCATCATGAAGCATTATATGCTCTCCCCATGTATGTTCATCCTCACTAGTGAACGCTGCTATCATTGGCTTGGGATTGCCAAGCCAATGTCCTTAGCCCTGGCCATTTTTGGTGCAAGCATTTGCTTGTATGATGGTGATTGCCCAAACAGAAGTCATCTTGCCCTCTCCCCATGATGAGCAACCCTGCATTAAATGTTTCTTCCCAACCTCTCCTGCCTGGCTCTTCCAGCAGTTCAGGTACTATCTGAATTCAGAGCATCGGGGTAGTGGTCAGCTCTTTATCCTTCTGCTCCACAAAATGAGGTATGACCTCTGATTTCATAGATTGGAATCTTTTACAGAACACTGTGATTAAACATGGCTTTAGGAATTCTTTAATGTCTACTCTTATGGCTTTATACTCAAATGCATGGGGCGCAGTTAAATTAAATTGCACTGACAATTTTTTTAGAGTTAAGACAAAGAAAATAGTTTAGCAGGCTCTTTTACATTTTCCCGTTTACATAGATAGTGAGGTGAACTGCTTGGACATTTCATTCTCCCAAAATTATAGATAAAAATAGAACTTTAACATCTTAATCTTGGGTAGTAATTTATCAGATCTGTAGCATGCAGATATAAAGATCTAACTATGTCCCAGATGGCCCTGGTTCAATGAATGCCTCAGGTGATATGAGAGTCAGCTGGGGAGGGATGGGAGTGAATGGCTTATGCTGGTTTGCCCATCTTGGGGTAGGGGCTAGTATACATTCCACAGCATGAGTGACATGTGTGGGTCAGCTCATAACTGTACACTCCTTACAAGAAGGAAGGAGATGCACATCACTCTCTAGCTTGGCACATCAGGTGTGTAGAAGTATTAATCCAGGTAGGAGCCTATCACAATGGACATTGTACCATGTCTGATGGCCAACAGGGGTAGCGGGTTAGGAATAAAACAAAAAATATCCTTAATTCTCTCTAGATGATAGTGCATAACTGCTGAATCATGACTCCCTTGTACAGCATCACTGAAATCAGGGAAATCATGGGAAGAAATAGATCAGTGGGGATGATGGCTTGATATATGGGTGGGATTAGGAGTCAAAAAAATCATACAAAATATCTGTGGTTATAACGTCAACATAGTTAGATATGCAAAAATATTTGGTATTTTAATGAAATATCCAGTTATTAAAACTAATACAGTCTTGGAGAAAGTTAAATCCTTATTCTTCAGAAGTAATCTGAATTTTAAGTATTACATATTTGCTTTTAAAACAAAAAAGGGAAAAAAACCAATGACAACACTGTTGTATATAAATAGCAATGGCATGAATGTGTACAAGAAAAAAGTAAATAAGACTGTTATGAATGTTAGACTTTATAGTGAATGTTTAATCAAAACATTGTTATCCAATACTGATATAAGTTATGAATTTCATAAAGAAATGTATATATATTTTCATTTGTCTGACTTTTAGATATGCACAGATTACCACATGGGTTTGCATCAATTGTACAAACCATTAATATAACCAAATAAGTAAAATTTAGCAAGAGATTTAGTTGTTGAACTCAGTTCAGGTTTAATTGCACTTGTGTAATTTCATCCAATCATATTCATAGATGTCCTCTGTGGTGTTCATCAGAGGCAGCATGGAGGGTGTCTTAGTCATAGGACTGCTAGATGTGTAGTTTGTAAACAGAAGTGCACATTTTTCAGTCCACACACAGGGCGCTCATGAGGTACACATGAGCACCAATTCAATATGCAGTCTGGAAAACTGTTATACTGAGCCCCAGCAAAAGTGTTAAAGTACTTGGGATATTGTTACTGTTAGAGTACAGGGCAGTGCAGCACTGTATAACCCACAGGTTTCAGGACTGCAGGAGTATGAACAGAGTGTTTGGAAGCAAAGAGGTCAAGATTCTGTTCTCAGCACAACAGTCAGTAATGTTGAGAGAGACAGATGTAGATGCTGCCTAATGTTCCTTCTTTTCTAGGCATAACATAAATTGCTTTTCCATAGATAGGCATGCTGTTGATGGGGGCAGAACTGCACCTCTGAATGGTGAATACTGTAAATGCTGTATGTTTGCAGCATCATACAGGCTAGCTCAGAATTCAGAGCATGGCTCCACAATCCACTGCAGCTATAGATTGCTTAACATTTATTATAAATCCTTATGAAATTACCACATTTGCATAGCTTTAAATCATTGCTCAAAGCTGTGCATTCTATTGGCTTGTGCTTAAGGGCATGCAACAGTAGCTGCCCTAGTGGGACAATATGGTGGTTCTTTGCTTCTAGTTATGCAGTAGCAATGTACAAAGGGATCATGCAGCCTACTCTGCCATTTGGAGCATACTGAGTTATGTGTACAACCAAATTTGTTCTGACTGTATTCTAGCTAGGTATGTATCTATAGAAATGTCTACACATATCCATTCCATCCTTAACATTAGTGTTGCTTGCATGACTATCTGGGGCTATGTGCATGTAAATGTGTTTGCAGCTGTACTGCCTACTTACGAAGATTTGCAAGTGCTGTAACACCAGGCTGGGGTTTGTATGGATCATTAGCCACATTGCTATGTGACATGGTTTGAGAATGGTGTTGCACAATTTGTCTGTGAATGGTTTTGGTGCTTTTGCTTATGTTGTGTGCACAGATGCATCTATGTACAGTAGCTGGGCAACATTGCTGACTGTCAACAGCACAAGGCTACTTGACTGCCTTTTCCTTGGCAATGGATTCTGCAGAGTGGGCTATGTCTATAACAATGGTGTAGTCAGTAGCATATTTTTTTCATCTGAATTAAAATAATTTTAAGGGGCATTTCAATATATGGACATGCCTGGTTCCTATTAGATGACCGAAGATGCATTCTATCGAATGTGTCTTGGTCAAACTTAAAACAACAAAAAGGCAAATTAGCGAAGCGGCTTTTAAGCAAATTCTTTTCCAGGGAAAGAATTTGCTTGGCCGCTTCCATTACTTTGACATTTTCGGCACTGTAGTGTGATCTCAGAGTTGGTATATTTAAGTAGGGGGTGTGTGGGGGCACAGCCCCCACATCAGGTGTGTGGGAGGTGAAGCCCCTCACTTTATGCATTCTTTCATTTTTTTTTCTTTTGGAACAGCGATTTTTTTCCAAGCTTTCGAGATTGTAAGCTTTCGCTTACATGGGGTCGATTATTCATTGTTTGCTTTTTTATGCCTTCGATGATATAATATAAACCCGACATGCCTAAGAAATTTTGTCATATGCAATATAATTTATTTCTACTAATTGAAAGCTTTATATCACAATAAAGTGGGGAAACAGCCTATGTTGCTTTTCAATACAGTTAGGAATAGTGCCTGATATTATTTTTATTTCCCATCATAGCCATATTTAGAAATATACATCATTTTATTTACATATTAGAGTGAAAATGGTAAAAGTATGCTATAATTAAATTTAAGATTTTGCATAGTTAGCATTCGTCAAATATAATTAACTAGAATATCTCATCTCTAGAAATCCCATTTCTACTTTCAGTTAGTGTAGATCAAAAACAAATGCATGTTATATCTTAATGACTGATGAAAATTTTCCAGAGGTAATCTCTGTTCAGACTTCTTGACACACATTAAAACTATAATAATACATTTTGATAAGGAAGACCAGTGCAGTACATTTGGCATAAAGTGTTTGCTTTTACTGCTAACACCTCATCTAAAGAGAATCATGACTTATTGCATGTAAAATTTAGAATGACTAAGTGTGCTGTCATGTGTTAATATTATGCCTTCCATACCTAGCTAATAAAATCCATATGAGTTTTAATGAGCGCTAAGAAGTTTGCGCTGAAAAATAAACACTCATGTGACAATGACTTCACATCTAACGTGTCTCTGGCAAAGCTGATTATACAAATATAACAGAAAATAAATCATTCTTGACCCAAATCCTTGCTAAAGATGATGACCATAATGTTGCAGTGTCTCTTGCAGGATTTATTGCAAAATCTAATTGCAGGTACTGCCTGCATTACATACCTAACATAGATAACATTACCTCATGCTCATCAGAATAACTTCACTGCATTACAACTGGGTGAAAATCATCTAATCTAATGGGAGCATGGATTCCAGGGTAGTTGCTTTGTAGATTTTTTATGTTGTTTGTTGTGGCAATCTGTTTTAACAAGCTGCCTTTATTTTCAGGGAAGATGTTTTAATTAAAACAATCTGTGTAGTTTTAAATATAATAGGATTGCATTTCTGAAGGATAGGCTATTACTAACCTCACTATAATCAGACTTTTCTTCATTCTTTTGTCAGTAAGAGTTTCCATGAAGAAGAGTGGTATCTGGTACAAAGTAAGGAGAGAGAAAAAACATGGCCATGTTCATTAAAGTACAGGTCCTACATACTGCAGATCATACCGTCTGACAGATTTATACCAACAAATGTTACTAGTGATGCTGTATTCCTTAAAAACAGTGTTTGTATAATTTTTTGTAAGGAACATGAGTTAATGCTGGCATTGTGATTACATTTATGTGTGGTGGTGTGAAGAAAATCTGACTTTTTTGCTAGTCTCACCAACCAGCCATCTTGTACCAGCTTTAGTTCCTCCATTTCCATGTGGAAAACACAGAGCAGGATGTAGTTGTTTATATAAATATAAATCACAGGCAAAATAAATAATCTGAAATATAATGAATAGATGATTCACTGGGGTGTTTCCTATTTATTCAGCATGATTCTAAATAATAAAATGGTTTGAACACTAGGTCCATTTTCATACAGCTGTATTTAGTCATCTCTGCCTGTTGTCTTCCTATCTGTCTATCCAGTCAGTCTGTCTGTCTACCTAACTATAATTCCTTTTCCTATTTTTCTGCATAAGTTTTGGTCTGGTTAACTAGCAGAAACACATTTTGTGCAAGTAAGTGGGGGATGTTGAGATTCAGACCCAATTTGACGAGTACAATACATTTAAATTAACTGCCAGGTAGCCATAAGGATGATTTGTGATCTCACTGACATCACCGCAGTGATACAGTTTTCATTTTATGGTCAAACACCACCCCCAGTGGTAGAGCACACACATGCATCACCATGAGAGACACCTACTCTCTGTCTGTTGGTGCATTCATGGTCCTCATGCCAACAGAGGTTAGTGCCATACCTACATCTTCCTGACTCTGGCTCCCTGCATAATGACAAGCCTCCATTCTGTAGCTGAGGTCCAGGTATTAGAACATTGCCACAAGCCAGGATGGAATAAATGGGCATGGCTATCCACCTTTCCAGTACCATCATGTTCCCAAGCTGCTAACTGAACTCAGGTCATCTGGGTCATAGTCGAGGCTGTATCTTTCTATAACACTTCTTCTTCTGGCTTTTCCTGGTTAGGGGTTGCCACAGTGGATCACCTGTCTGCTCCTGATTGGCAGTGGAGTTTTACGGTGTCAAGTTGCCAGCCCGGCGCCCAACCTTCCACAGAAGGCACACACATACATGAACTCACTCCTAGGGCCAATTTAGAGTGTCCAATCCACCTACAGCATGTCTTTGGGATGTGGGAGGAAACTGGAGCACCTAGAGGAAACCCACACGACCACAGGTAGGACATGTTGACTCCACAGATACACTAGACAATCTCGATGCACTGAAATCTCGAATTTCAATACGTCAAGACCGAATAGTGGAAAGAGCAGTTACTTGAAACTACACTATGCCGAATGCGGAAATGTTGAATACGCAAATGTCGATTCCGCCATTATCGTGGTGTTGTGTTTGTTATGTGTGGTGCGGTTTGTGGATTTATCTGGGGTTTCAGTTAAGTGTTATGTGTTTGAGGATATTGGGCAGGGATTTTAGTGTGTGTAAGTGTGTACGGTGGTGTTTTTTGTGTGTTTGTGTGTTTAGTGTGACCTCGGAGTTAGAATATATAAGTAGGGGGGTGCAGGAAGGCTTGACCCCTGCTTATAGGTAGGTTAGGTGTGTTTCTGTGTGCTGTTATGTTTGTTTAGTTAGGTAGGTGTATGTGTGTGTGATTATGTCTTGGTTTGTGTGTGTGTGTGTGTGAATGGTCGCGGCTGTGGTATTCGTGATTGTGGGTTTTCATGTATGTGGATTTTTGACTATTCAGTCTCGGAATACTGAAATTCGACATTTCAGGACTTCGAGATTGTATAGTGAATCAAGTCTCCACACAGAAGGCAGCCCATCCGAGGATTGAACCGGAGAACCTCTTGCTGTGAGGCAGCAACACTAACTGCTGCACCACCACGGTGCAAGCAAATACTCACCACTTTTTCTTACTAAATGACTGATGTCTCAGGAATTAGACTTTCATAAATATCTATGAGGCTGTTGTCTGACACATTCATATAAAATGAAAAGAAACATATATATATATATATATATATATATATATATATATATATATATATATATATATGTGTGTGTGTATGTATATGTGTGTGTGTGTGTGTGTGTGTGTGTATAGATATAGATAGATATAGACAGATTCATAGGTGCATAGGTTGATACTAGGCTATCTGGCCTAGGGCATTTACAAGCCTAGCCAGAGTGTGTTTGGCTTTCGCCACCCTTCTTAGATTAGTTGACTGTGCCTCTGTATAGTAGGTCACAGAAGATAGCCCATTTAAGGATAGTTTACCATGCCTCTGTCTAGCAGTGACACAGAAGAGATCCCAGGGGTAAATTTACGATCTCTCCATCCAAACGTCAAGATTCTTCTTGAAGAGGGTCATTGAGGGGCTCTGTCTGACATGGATTGGGATTTTGTTCCAGAGTGAGGGGAGCCTCTGGGATATGAATCTGTCCCTCCAGCATGTTCTATTTATTTCTGTGCTGAGGTTTAAGTCACTGGAGCATGTAGTTCTGATGGATTTGGATTTCTTGAGGTGGAGCATGTCCATTAATTCTGGGTTGGACATGGCTTTATACATCAGGCACAGATCGCCTCTGAGTAGGCGGTAAGCAACTGAGTAGAGCTGGAGTTTCTTTAGCCTGCGTAGGGCATCTGTTTGAGTCCCTTGATCCTCTTGGTGAGGTACTTTTGGGGTCTTTCTAGTTGTAGCAGGTGTCAGGTAAGGTACATCCCAAATGGGGTATTGTATTAAATTATGGGCCTGATGAGTGATGAGTAGTGGGGCACAATGACCTCTCTTGATCTAAATGTGAACCCCTTTGTGATAAGGTGGGCTATATAGAATGTCTTTCTAACCACTTTGGCAATGTGATTGTCAAAGGAGAGATTGCAATCTACTTGAGTCCCCAAATCCCTAATTACTTCTTCCGTACTTAATGGATTACCACCTATGTGGTAATTCGTGGGCACTTTGTTTTTCCCAAAGGGGATGACTATGCACTTTTTGGCATTTAGCTTTAGGCCATGGCTCTGGCATCAGTTAACCGTCTCTGTGATACCTTTTTGGAGGATGCTTGTGTCAGCCGGCGAGTCGATTATGGCCCCCAGTTTGCAGTCATCTGCAAACTTTGTCAGCCATAGTCCTCCTGTGTTAGCCTGTACCTCAGGGAAATATATACTGAACAAGAGAGGTCCCAGGACTGAGCCTTGTGGGACGCCACTTGTAACTGGTTTAGAGTCTGACATGGCACCTGCAATTTTGACCATGTGGGTTCTATCCCTAAGCCAGTTTGCAACCCATCTTGTGACATAGGGGTTGATATTTAAGCTGGTGAGCTTATTTATGATGCCAGAGTGGGGTATTGTGTCGAAGGCTTTTGCAAGGTCAAGGTAGGCTGTGTGGACTACCTTCCCTTCGTCTATGGCCTTGGTGACTGTTTCAAAGAAATTGACCAGGTTCAAGAGGCAAGATCTGCCCTTAACAAAGCCGAATTGGGTAGGATCCAGTGTTTGGAGGTTCCCAATGTCTTTGTTTATGAGTTCCATGATGATACGTTCCATAGCTTTGCAGACCAGGCTAGTTAAGCTTATAGGGCGATAGTTTCCGGGGTCCGTTGTGGCACCAACTTTATGGAGTGGGACCACTGTTGCTGTATGCCATTCTTTGGGTACATATCCTGTTGTAAGGCTGAGACTGAACAGTGATTTTAAGTGAGGGTTCAGTTCTTCTTGGAGCTCATGTAAAACGCAGCCCGGGACACCGTCCGGTCCCATTGATACTGTGTTTTTTGCTTTGGAGAGGGCAGCTCTCACCTGTGCATCTGTGATGTCCGGGAGGCTACACTCTGTTGGGATAGTCGTTTGCTGATTTGGGGGGAGGGGGGGAGAAGTTTGCACTGAACCTGTCTGCCAGGATGTTGGCAATGTCTGTGGGTTCAGTGTATTTTTTGTCAATTTGCACTAACTCAGAGCATATCTGGGAGTTTCCACCCAGGTTTCTGACATAACTAAAGAAAGCCTTATGATTATCTTTAGCGTCTTGTGCAATTTTTCTTTCGAAGTTAATCTTAGATGATTTTATGAGGGATCACAGTTTCTTGCTAGTACTGATCAGAGTTGCCTTCCCTTTCAGGGATTTTGCTCTATCATGTAGTAGCTTCCTCCTTCTGTTGTACAGCTTATTTATGGGTGGGGTCCACCAGACAGGTCTCCTGCCTTTGGAGGAGTGTGTCTTTGTTTTATTTGGGATAGCACGATCCATGCATTCCTGTAGGTATCCATAGAATATGTTTGTAAAGGATTCTGCGGTTTGGGCCGTATTTTCCACTGGCCCTGGGGCTTTGAAGGATTCCACCTCGGTTTTGAGAAGTGGGAAGTTTGCTTTTGAGAAGTTTTTGACCATGGTTTCTTTTGCTGGGGGTGGGGACAGGATA
>NC_056737.1:673839387-673900750 GCF_019279795.1 Protopterus annectens
CAGGCCAATTTTACTTGATCAGAAGGTTGCTGAAAATGTATAGAATAAAAACAAGAGTATCTAATGCCAAAATACTTGTCACTGTCTAACTAGTTTCTTTTGGTGAAACTGGGAAGTGGGGAAGTTTCAAGGGTAGTTTTATAGTGAAAATCTTAGATTTTGGTGCCTGCATCTATACAGGACATTAATAAAATCTGCTTTATGAGGAGATGACTTTATATAGGCATAGAAAACTGATAAAAGCAAACAAATTACCCTTATGGCCAATCAGCGACTGCCGCGTCTTTAGAATAGGCTACCTATTCATGTGAAACAGAGCACCTCTATGGCACTGTTCAAGAGGAGCCTGGATGAGTGGATGGGGCACCATAAATTCTTACCGGGGATAGTGCCCACAACCATCCTGGACATGGGCAGCCGTTACTAAATGCAATATTGGGTGTTAACTAACATTTCTATGGTATTACATTAGGACAAAATGGTTAGGCTTGAAATGACCTCCAGATTGATAGCTTAGTAATCTCCTATGATCCAGAGGGTCACACTCAAACTAATTTCCCTGTGATTCTCAGCTCATAACTGACCAGGCTACCTAAGACTGCCACTAGAGCAGGCTCCTGTCTGCTTAATTTAAAAATCACAAATATAAGGCTCAAAGGGGAAGAACGAAGTTACCAAGAATTGACTGAACCAGGAAACACTCTAATAAAAGTTACTCAGCAGTACAGGAGCCACTAATGACAGCAGTGAAATGCAAAGGTACTTTACACTGATGAAGTGCAACAAAATATAACAAGTAATACAAAAATGTAGCAGCAGCACATTCAAAATAAATTATACAAGTTTAAAAATCTCCAGAAATACTTAGATTGTGCATGGATTGCAGTGGATTCAAATGAAACTCTCTGAAAACAGCAGTGGGGTCAACCAAGTGTTTGCGAGGTCTGTGGAAATGAGCTAAGAGCTGTGCAAAAACACCAAGTTTATATAGGTACAAAAAACTGACTAAAGACATAAAATAGCCCTGTGGCCATTCATGGCATCAAACATCTCAGTGATTCCCAACTCAGAACAGATCAGACTACACTCCCTGTAACTAGAACTCAGAGCCAAGTCTGTAATATAAAATCGGAAAGGTAAAGCCCAAAGTTGAGAAACTAAGCTACAAACAGCTAACTAAACCAGGAAATACTCTAATGAAATTACTCAAAACTATAGGAGCCAGCAATGAGGTCAGTGAACTGCTAAAATGATAAAGTACAACAAAATATAATGCATCTAAGAATGCTTGGCGCCCAACTTTTTAGTTGTACTCATTAAACTCTACCTCTGTTAAAATATCATGACATGAAGATAAGAAAACCCCTTTCAGCGAACGACTGTTCGCTGAATGATAAACAGTGAAATCGAACTCCCTTGAATAGCCATTCCAGTGAATTTTGTATGATGTAATACAGACTCAGAAATGCTATTCTGATTTCATGAGTGCTTTGTTCAGCTTTGTCACACTAATTTGTGAATTGTTTCATTCCAATTTGATTGTGATTTGCACTGTGACACTTGTCAGCATTGCAAAAAAGAATGGGGAATGTCTCTGTGTATCAGCCAACTGCACTTTGAAGGCTAGAGGGACTAAGTGACATGGTATAACTTCATTATTGTAACAGTCATGCTACAGTCTTCCAATAAGGCATTGGAAAGGCTGCATGTTCACAATGCAGCTCTTCAGCAAGACCACTGCTGCAGGTAAGATTTATATTTTCTTTCTTAACCAAGAAGTAGATTGTAAGGCACAGCAGTCTTTTAACAAACACAATCATATCTGATTTCAGAGGAGTAATGTAAGAGGGGTTGGTGACACTGTCACAGATTAGTTAGGAAACAGGAAGCATATGAGCTAAACCAATGACTTATAAACCATAAACTACTTCTCACCTCCTACAAGACCAAAATTAAGCCTTTTGTAATGCCACAGAAAATTCACCAAGCACCTAACTCTTTACCTAAGGTTGACTTACACAACCATTCCATAGAGACAACCCCCACCTTCAAATACCTTGGATTATAGCTTGATCAGTCGCTAAACTTCCATTTCCACATAGACAACGTGAGAGAAAAATAAACCACCTCGTCTGTGCCAAAAAGATCTCCCCTTTTCTGTCCTCAGCCACCCAGAGCAGCCATTTCATTTTGAATAACGACTACCCGTTTTTGCTTTTGGCACTAAGAAAAGCATAGCCACACTCTAGACAATCTCTAACAGCATCAGTTGATTCATTATAGGATCACCTATCTGTGAGCATCACTGTATCAACCTAGAAAAAGCCAAATGACTACTCATAAAACAAAGATCTAATCTACTGTTATTATTTCAACTCTACAAAGTATTCTAGTTAGACACTTACTCCCCTTGCAGCTAAGCATCTTTTTCAGGCATCTGCTCTTTGGCAAGCTCTTTGCTTACCAGGGTAGTACAATGATTACAACTGACCATTTATGGAAATGTTTGCAGAATTTGGGAAGTATATAGAAAAATAAAGCAGAAAGAAGCAATTAGAAAAGTAAAAAGTCTTTTAAATTTATGTAAGGATTTCACAAAACAAAACAATTACAGAGTGATCAATGGAAGACAAATGAAGGAGCAGTGAAACTAACAAATGGCTACGAAAGGAACAAAAAAGAATGGAAAAAATATTTAGAGCTTCTAAACAAATACTTTTGGTCAGTATTTAGGAAAGCAGAAAAAGGAGATTCCCTAATCCAGCCAGTACAAGAATCCATTATAAATGTATTCATCCCAATCCTTTTACAGATCAATGAGTCCAGAAAAAAATAAAAATGTAATAGATAATAAGTCCTGGTGGGGATCACCTTAACATTCTTCTAGATCTGTAGAGAAAACCAAGTCATATCATTATTTAATGTGTTTTGACAAATAATTGATTGAACCGAGGAGTATAGTTCCTAAAGACTGGAAAATATAAAATGCGACAGAAGCTAGAAACAGACTGACATTTTGTCCTCATCTTTTGGGAAAATTATGTGATTGCAGCTGAAGGGAAGACCTTTTGAATATGTGGAAGGCATTAATATGCACCGCCCAAGGCAGTACAGATTAACAACGGGAAGCACTGTATCAGACTTGCCATCATATGATGAAGAAAATTAGTTCCATGCTATTTTAAAAGTTCATTCCAACACATTTTTGGTGTTAACTGAATGGTTCAATGTGCCAAATAGAAAAACTAAAAGTACTCTATACATCATAGTATCTCCTAGAGTTAAGTAAAGAATGGTAACATAGACTGTAGGCATATTCCCACATATGCGGTATCCTACCAGCACGCTTGTAATGCCAGGGGAATAATTACAGATAAATGGGAGGTTGTTTAAATCTTTTGAATACTTTGTTCTGAACTTGTAGTGATATATTGTCTACTAAATCCTTGCTTGTATACTAAGTATTGCATTATTACATAAGGTGCACTTATAGATTTTAGAGCATGCTGGATATATATAGCTATATATATATATATATATATATATATATATATATATATATATATATACATACATACATATATTTAGTACACAATTAAGGTGGCTGTCATTAAACACTTTAATTTAGAAGTGAACAGTAATCTTGGTAGTCTGTGCTTTTTTCATGACTCAGCAGAGGTCTGTTTTTCCTATAAAGCTTAAAAATGTTATAGATGTTCTAGCATAAGATAACATTTATACTCAAATGAAAACTTTGTTCCCTGCTAGTATAAACAATGAATGCAACTCTCAAAAACAGTTTTCAAAGAATTAAATGTTAACAGTTTGTCCATAGGTTCATAGATGTTTACAAGGCTAATGACCACAGCGGCCTTTTTAAGCCTAGCCATGCATCCCAAATCTCTGACAAGTTCTGATGCCCTTGATGAGTGTAAGCAGGAGTTTGGAAGATGAAATATTTACATGCAGTGACCTCGGATATAAACCATTTACAGGCTGTCTGTGTCCATTAGAGACACAGGTGCTAAACAAGGGATGAATTTCCTGTTACCCATCCAATTGTCCAAGTTGCACTTGAATTGGGTTAGGGAGGAATTCTGCTTCATGTAGATGTGGAGCCTGTTCCATAGACAGGGTAGTCTCTGGGCTACATACCTGTCTCTCCAGCAGGTCTTATTTATATCACAGGCAAGGTTTAAATATTTAGAGCGGGTAATTCCGGTGCTGTTTGTTTTGTGGATATGCAGGAGGTTCATCAGAGTGAGGTCTGACAATGTCCTGTATGCCAGGCATAGATCTTCCCCAAAAGCCTGTAGGAGACAGAATACAGGGATAGGGCCTTGAGGCGGTCTGCATAGGACATTTTAATTACACCCTGTATTCTTTTAGTGGGGAACCTCTGTGAATGTTCCAATTATTGGATATGCCTGGTTAGGTACATATCAAAGGGGGCATTGTACTCTATGATAGGTTTGATGAATGCTGACTAGAGTGGAACAATGATTTACTTGGACTTAGATTCCATACCTTTGTTTATCAGTTGTACAAAATAGAATGAGTTCCTCACTACTGTAGACATGTAATGGCCAAAGGCTAGATTACTATCTATGTATGCCCCTAAGTCCCTGACTACTGGGTCAACTCTATGGGGTGTATTGTTAATATGATAGTTACCAGGGATAGATGACTTCCCAAAGGATACTATTATGCATTTCTTGCCATTTAGTTTTAGTCCATGGCTCTGACACCAGTTTTTTTGTCTGTGTCAGCCCTTCCTAGAGAACATTTGTGTTAGTGTGAAATTTTATGACAGCTCCTAATTTGTAATCATCTGCAAATGTATCCATCCAGAGACCACTGACATTGGCCTTGACTTCTGAGAAGTAAATGTCAAAAAGGAGTGGTCCAAGGACTGATCCCTGAGGGACTCCACTGATGTGTGGCCTCTTTGTAGAGGTGGACTCCTCATTTCTAACTTCCTGGGTTCTGTCAGTGAGCCAGTTGAGTATCCAGCAGGTGATATACAAGTTTGTACCTAACCTCTTGAATTTGTCAACAATGACAGAGTGGGCTATTGTGTCAACTGCTTTGGCCAGGTCAAGGTAGGCAGTGTGAACCATTTTTCTCTCATTCATTGCTTTGGTTACCCTCTTAAAGACGTCCACCAGGTTGAGTAGGCATGATCTGCCCTTGAAACCAAATTGGGTTGGATCCAGTGTCTGGAGGTTTACTATATCTCTATTGATCATTCCCATGATAATTCCTTCCATGGCTTTACATATAAGACTAGTAAGACTTATGAGTCTGTAGTTTCCAGGGTCTGTAGACTGCCCACCTTTGTGTTACCTGCAGATGACATTTCATTTTATTGAACAAATCCACATCACAATTTTCTACAGCCTGTTAAGTTTTAAATAATATGGCAGCTTTTTAATAAATAATATAAATGTGAATATACTAGAACAAATCATTATTAATAATTGCTTCATCATAAAAAACGCTATACATTATCTAGGTAAATTAAATGAAAAACAGTTTTTAATACCTGGGTCGTCACAATTAATCTAAGCTTCAGGTGGAAAAAAAACGTTTTATGCAATGTGTTCCAATATAAAATAAATATTAAGATAATCTTCACAATATAAATGAAATATTAAGATATTCTTTAAGAAGGAGTCTCCTGAACAAAAAAAAAAACAAAAAAAAAAAAACAAAAAACAAAAAAAAAAAAAACACTTCCTTGGTCCCCTAAGCAAAGATATCTTTGCTCATTGTAATTAGATAATGAGTACAGACGTTTGGAGGTGAGATACCTACACTTCTGAAAAGAAATCTGGAACAAATATCAAAATAAACAGTGGTGGTACCTTTACTAAGCAAAACTGACAATTACCTATTGTATTCATTTTTATTTGTATAAGGTGAGCCTTGGCTACTGGATGCACAGCTCTACTTGATACCTACCTTTTATACAATGCTATTTGTAGATAATAGCCTCACCTTTGTAAACTGCTGACCTCTGAAGTTTATTTATTTATTTATTTATTTAACCTTTGTTGGCCAGGTTGGTCTCACTAGGCTAGTGGCCTCTGTATAAGGGGAAAACTGAGGTGGTATGTATCCTACTAGGAAACATTTGTTCAGGAACTTCCCCTACTATTTTCAGTAGCTGCCAGGGGGTTTACCTCCACCTGAGTTGCCATCAACTAAAGCATCTGAAGGATGACACATGCATGCTACACTGCTGTGTCAGCAGTCCATCAACCTGGTGTGGGAACAGAACCCAAAACCTTCTGTACCAATGGTGTGTGTGCTACGTGTTGCACCACTGACAGTGATCAATGATTTATTCCCCCCAACCTATACAGATACATATATATTCAAATAGAGACCTTTGTTGCATTCTACAGGCATGTTGGTATCACAGCAAAGAGTGACTTTTTCACAGCAGAAACTGTTTCATGCAGTCTCAAGTAAATGCATTCCAGATCCTAGATAAAACATTCTCTGGGAACATACTTCCAAAGCTTAAGTACCTACTACCCTTAAAAGGTCACACAGACAAACCACATAGCCAAGCTAGAGCTTTCACTGTGTGATAACTTCAACCTCCTGCAATGGAAGCCCATGGGATATATGCAAAAGACATCAAGTTTTTCAGCTATATGGCTTTTGAATGTCCATGAGTTTTTACTTTTCAAGTCTTTATGGTTATATTCAGGCCAATAAAGCCAAACCTCACTATGTACATTGCATGTTTTGGCCTTTTTATTGACCTCATCAGCATAGTATAAGTGGATAGTTTGGCTATACTTCAGAAACACAGGGTCTTTAAACCCATCTGATGCCCACAAAGATCCTTTCTGTGTTTCTGAAGTATAGCCAAACTATCCACATATGCTGTGATATGGAAGGGAAGAAAGAACAAAAGAAAGAAGCTGATTGTACTTCAAAATTGCAAAAGATTGAAGACTTGGTTATGGAGGTTGATTGTGGAAAAGAGCTATAATGTTGTATAGCAGAGAGTAAATCAGATGGTGTACAATTAAATGCTAGCACTTGTGCTTAGAGAAATACTGCATGCCAAAACTTTAAGTATATCCCAAACATACATCACATCATATGGAGTGAGATGCTCTTAAGATATAAAAAAGATAGGAAATGTTTAATGCCTGACAATACTGATATTGGACTAATGATATAAGGTGATAGCATGTGATGCAGTTTAGATAAAAACACAAAGTTACATACATGAGTGCATTGTATGCAAAAAAAAAAAAGTTTGCAGTGAGGTCAGAGTATGTTTATGCTACCTTTTCATAAACAACTATCTACATATGTTGAATATCACACTGTAAATTTCCAGACACAGTAATCAATATATGTATGTGAAGGATGGCAGTTGCAAAGAAATGATTGATGTTAATATGTACTGAGTGAATATTTTAATAAAGACAAAAACCATATTGTAAGTATTAACAAGGAGATAACATGTTGTGGAACCCTGAGTTGCATATTGCCATCAAGAAACTCTTATATAATACATTAGTGTTATACCAACTAAAGGAAAGGAAAGTGATAGTTTACCTATTCTGATTGAAACAAACAGTTCACTTTTGTTCAGCTTCTAACCACAGGCTGTTATGACACACGCTAGGGAATGTTTATTGTACCTGCAGTAACATGTCCTGAGCAGAGCTCTGATAAGAAATGAAAACAAAAATGTATCTGCCTTGAAGGCAGCATCATCTATCATTGCAAATTTTGTGAGCTTCTCATCCTACTTAAAAAAGCAGACACACAGGCCAAGGTTATATGCACACTTAGTATTGTACTGCATTTGTACAGAATTATACATGTATTACTACAATAAAGTTGTACATGTACAGAAAATGATGAAATGTTCTTATCATAGTAATACGATACTTCATGCATGGTGCTCTACTAAGATTTTTAAGATTCCTTTGTTAGCTCATGGAAAGGCAGATCTCATTGAGTAAATGTCTATTACAATAGCTGGAGAAGTTCAGAAAGTTAATAGGACATTTTGAAAATAACACAATGTCTTTTCATTAAACATAGCGAAAACATGTTTATAAGAAAGACACCAGCAAAGTCATACTAAGAATGAACATTAAAAATATTTAAACTGCCTTGATTCCCAAAGTGCTCTGCTATTTTTTACATGGCTTTGTTATTTAACAGTGAAAAGTAGATGAGAATTCACAAAGGGCATCTGCCATAATAAAGAGATGTAGAACAAAATGGTCAGGAGAATGCCCACTCAGAATGTACAAAAGCATTAAAATAATAAACTCTAAAATATTAAGATATTCACATTTTCAACGGTGCATTGCAAAATGGTGCTGTGCTCACAAAATGCTGTGTGTTACTGCACCATGAACAATAATCCACCACTCTCCTGACTATACTACTGTCCATTCAATCACCTCCATCCTGCTTAAAAATAACTTTTCTGTCATATCTCATCAACCCCCCCTCACTCTACTGTACTCCCCTGACTCCCTGTACTCCTCAGCTTAGGTGTGAGATAGGCTTATTCCTCCCTTCACTCCTCATGCATCAGGACTATCTCTTTGTCAGTATCTTTTCTTTTCAGCCTAAGTGGCATTTAGGCTGTGTAATCCTTTTCTTGCTTTAGTCCACACCTAACACAACTATCTATCCCTTTGTTCCTATCTCTCCTTGCAGCCTAAGTGGCAGTTAGGCTGCTGTAGCCCTTTTTCTCCTGTCCAGACTTATAGCCTAAATGGCTACACTATTTCATTTTATATCTTTTTCTTGCAGCCTAATTGGCCAGTAGAATACACTGTATCCCATTTTTCTGATTGTCTGCTTCTACCCTAAGCAGCAGTTCGACTGCTCCTTCCTTCTTCTCTTATCTTCCCTCTTCAGGGCGTTCTCGCTGCTTCACATCACACACTTTTCCTCTAAGACAGCAGGACTGATTTAAAGGCTGCCTGGTTGATTTTCATTTTTTCCTTTCAGCCTAGTGATAATTAGACTTCCCCTCACATTTTTGATATCTTTTTGTTGTATTCCAACTCTCTCTTTTTACCAGTTCACCTGCATCCCCCAAAACATAGGTGCTGTCAGGTTGATCCTTTCCCAGATTTTGCTCTCTTCCTCTTAACTTGCTCTCTGATATTTACTTTCCGTTTTTCAATACACTGCTATGTTCTCCTCCTCCCATTCTCTCCACATTAGCTCCATTTTTCAATTTCCATACAGAATACTGTTCTATCATTTTGGTAGATACTATGTGCTTAGTAAGCCTTTAACTATCTAACTCATGTATTTTCCTCCTCCTCACTAACTGCTAACTTAATGTCACAGGCTCTGTCACATAACTCATCTAACATTCCCATGCAAATTCATTTCCAACTCCAGTCAGACAAAAATCTGCCTAGTTATCTAACCAAAAAACAATTCTTCAGACAAGCGCATTTGCTTCAGCAAAGTAAATTCACTACCTTTAAGAAATACATCTTTTCTGTATAATTTTACCTTCAACTAAAACAATTAAAATCCAGAGACATTCAACCCAATTCTGGTCCTCTTAAACAATCAATAAAGTATACAATTTCGAGTAAGAACCACTATCCCTCAAACTATCCCACCTCTAACTGTATTGTCAGAAAAAGTGACAGCTTTTTACAAATTGCATGCACTGATAGCTGTAATATAAACAACAAGTGGATCTTTTTGAAAGCATGGCTCACAACAGAAAACCTTAATATAACAGTTCTTACTAAGGCCTGGCTTAAATATTATTTCTACCCTACTAACATGTAAGACAACTATAACATCCTCCATGACTTTAGACATGATCCAAGAACTGATGGCAGAGTCATACTTCTATTTAACAAGTCCCCCTACAAATCACCAACTCTTCAAATGCTAACCAAGTTCACAATAAAGCCTGCAAAAACACAACAAAATGAAATGAACGTGAAGCTCACAGAACTAACACCATTTTATTAAACAAACGATAAGCGGTTTCGTCTTTTAAAATGCACAAGACTTCATCAGATAAACTGTATTTACAGCTTTTAAATGTAAAATAGCCACATGACCATTACAATTAATTAAAGAAATGCTACAGGACAAGATTAACTTATATGAAAAAATGTTGGAAATTGTACTAAAGAATAATTTCATATTCTTTGAAGACCAATATTTTGTACAAGAAAAAGGTGTCACAATGGGCCCCGCCTATGGATCTCTTTTTGCTGATATTACCTTGCTTGAATGGGAATACAGATTTTTTCCTTATGTGTTTTATACGTAAGGTACCTGGATGACAGTAGTTGAAGGTCAGTTCCTGTATGCAGCATGCATGGTGTCTTTGACTGACAACTTCTTGGAAGAATGTGAACTACTGAAACAGATGTTCATAAAAAGAGGGTACCCAGGTACATTCATTAAAAAATCTAATGATGGAAGTGTTTAATAAGAGGAATAACAATTACTTTATTTCTTTTCTTGGTAATTTCAATGATAATCCTATATCTACTAGATGTACCAATGGTTAATAAGCCTAACAAGGCATCAACTCAACTGGAGCTTCAAAATTATTCATCTAATAGCCTCAAAGTGCCAGTTCTTAATGAATGGTTGCAATGTAAGTCTGACTTGATCACTGAACGGAATTTTAATGGAGCAACATTGAATGAAAGTTTAAGTGCATACCACCAGAAACGTCTTAAAGTTAGGAAGTTACATTTGGAAAATGCTTATCTTGTTGAGTGCATAGATTAATAGAGTAATAGAGTGCCCAAAGGTCTAAGGATGAGAAACTATTCCACAGGTCTTATTAAAAATTCAGCTCTCCATTATGAGATTTTAGCACTGTTTGATGAACACAGCTGTGAATACATGGAATTGCTTGTAAAGCACAATTCAAAACTTACTGATGAACTTATAGCAGAAACTAGTGCTCTTGACCATTTGATTACTAATGACTTATTATATGAACAATACAGAGCTGAACATTTTCACATTTTTTTCAGTATTGATCAAGAATCCATACTATTAAAACCTGGAAAATTAGGAAATTGGAGAGGGACAGGAATGATTGTCTTAATAATAAAGGCTATCCCAATCCACCAGAATCACAAATGTGGGGCAGCAAACTTAATAGAAATAATCAGGCTGATAGTCACACTCATTCTCAGGTCAATTTGAATGGATATAATTCTGAGCAAGGGGCTTATCTGAAAAGCTTTAATAATGCCCCTTTAGAGTTTCCACTGCTTTGTTGATCAGAATGAATAAAAGAAAAAATAAATAATTAGTAAACCCAATGGCTAGAGTGGAATGTGGCTCCACCCCCTCACCATCGTCGGATGGATTGGCAGAATCGGGATCAGAGGAATAAGAAATGGCATCGCAACAATTGAATGAGACTATTTCACTTTGTTCTACTGGAAAACTATGTACTATTGTGACTAATTATTTAGGTGATTTTAAGGTTTATAATTTTAGTTCTTTTCCCCTTAATTCACAGTAAGCTGAGATGTTTTCTAAGTATTTAACTTTTGTGCCACCAAAATGGGCTAATATTGCTGATGTTTTAATGGACATTAAAATTTTTGTTAGAAAACTTAATCTGAACATTTTACTTGATGACACCTCTTCTTCAGCACCCAATTTATGAGTAGCTAGTGTCTACAACCCCCCTCACTTCACCATGTTTTATAATGTTTTGAAAAATGTTGTGAGCTTGATCTAAGACACATGTATCTCATGAGAAAAGGTTGACTGATTTTAACATTACCAAAAGTTAGAAGAATTTGCTTGATTTGCTTAAAAAACAAAAAAATGAACTTTATGAAGCCTGATAATGTGGGAGGGGGGCTAGGTTGGTTGTAATGGACCAACTGAATTATGCTGAGAGGATTTATAACCCACTTTTTATGAATACGTATAAACTGTTTCTGTCAATGAGTTAAATATCGCTTACTCAAAAATTAGGATGCAGTTGAATGATATGTTAAATGAACAATATATTAATTTAGATGTATTTAAATATTTGAACATGCCTAGTTCCATGATACCAACTATTTTCATCCCACACAAAATTCATAAAAATTTGAATAACATGCCAAAGGATCATATTGTTGATGCTTGGAGATCAATTACACCTACCTTTGCTAAATTTTTAGATGAAAAGTTGCAATCCTATGTGCAGCAAGAGTCCCATGTATGTAAAGATTCATGGGATTTTTTAAGTAAATGTAAAGATCTTGAATATGATGAAAATGTTGTTTTCCTAGAAATTGATGTTAAGAACTTACATATAGTAATACCACACAGTACTGGATTATTATGGTTCACTGAATATTTATTTAGTAATAAAATGCCACAGGATAAAATTAACTTATTTGAAGTAATGTTGGAAATTGCACTAAAGAATAATTTTATACTGTTTGAAGATCAAAATTTTGTTCAAAAAAGGTGTCACAATGGGCCTCGTATGTGGATCTACTTTTGCTAATATTGTAGTGCTTGAATGGGAATAATTTTTTACCTCATGTGTTTTATATGTAAGGTACCTGGATGACATCTTTATTGTATGCAGAGACAAAAAAGATATGTTACCATCATTTCTGGACTTTCTTAATAATACTACTGATTTTTTAAGTTTTATCTATGAAATAGGGGTTACTAGTATAGCTTACTTGGATGTGTTAAAGGTTAAGGACAAAGAGCAAAGGAGTTATAGCTCTAGGATCTTTAGCAAGCCTACCTATTTGAATTCCTTTTTGCATTTTACTAGCTCTCATCCAATTACCCAGAAAAAAAAGCAGTAGTTAAAGGTCAGTTTGTACATGCAACATGCATGGTGTCTTTGACTGACAACTTCTTGAAACAATGTGAACTACTGAAATAGATGTTCATAAAAATAAGTTACCCAGGTACATTCATTAATAATTTAATGATGGAAGTGATTAATAAGAGGAATAAATTCTTTATTCATATTCTTAGTAATTTCAATGATAATCCTACACCTAGTGGAGAGCAGACTAGGTTGCTAAATAATGTGAATGAGAACTACAATATCCTTTTATTACTACTTTTAATGTGGATAGTAATAGAATTAGTGGTGTTATATTCAAAAGCTGGACCATTATGACTGATGATCGTTTGGTGAAAAATAAAGTGGGGAGAGACCAATGGTTGTTTTTAGAAAAGGGAGTAATTTTAAGAATTTATTTGAAAATACAATAGTTAAATCTATTGTTATATGAGTAAGTAAGTGTTTATGCTGTAAATTTTGTAAATATATCATGACAGAGGAAACTTTTATGGTCAATTTAAATTGTAAGGAAAAAGGTAGATACAGTTGTGATACTACTGGAAATGTATATGCAGCAGCATGCCAAATGTGCTCAGCATTCTATATAGGAAAAGAAGAATGGACATTTAAAAATAGGATGTGTGAACAATTTTATGAAATTCAGAAACAGAGAGTTACAAATGTTTTTTTTAAATTTCTGCAAATATTTTGGGTTTCTAATACTATGATGGGAATGGACCTCATTCCTAAGTCAAAGTACGATTAAAGTTCATGAAATTAGCATTGTTTCAATCTTTGATGTCAGCTAAAAGTGCTCTTTGCAGTGCCCGTAATGTGTCCAGTAATGACTCCTTTTGCAATTCGTATGGGATTACATGGCTTGGTAACCTATCTAAATACAATTGTAGATTCTTTTTTATAAGACCTGTTGCTCCTACTACTATTGGAACTGTCTGAGTATCTTTCTTCCACATTGCTCTCATTTCTGCCTGTAAATGCTGATATTTTATAACTTTGTGTCTCTCTGTACTCAAGGCACTCTAGTTACTGGGTGTGGCAATTTCAATGATCAATGCTACTCTTGTCTTCTTTTCTTGGACCACTATATCGGGTCTTCTAGCATTTATCTTTTGAACTGTTGGTAATGGGTGATCCCATGTGATATAAACTTCATCATTTTCTGTGATGCTTTGTGGCTCATGTTTCCAGTCTTTTTCAGCCACTTCAGTACCATAATGTTGGCACAATCCCCAGTGCAACAGTCTCACCACATTATTATGCCTTTCAGTATACAGTCTGTCTGCCATTAGTATATTGCAACCAGCAACAAGGTGTGTGACTGTTTCCAATTTGGCTTTACAAAACCTTCATTTGTCTGTTTCTCCCAAATGTTCAATGGATTTTGTAAACCAGCGTGTATGTAGCCACTGTCTTGGGCTGCCAATATTAACTTTTCATCTCTTGGTTTGAATTCGCCTCTCCTTAACCATTCCTGTGTTCATTCCTGATTAACATGAGGTTCTTTCAGAAGTTTTCTATACTTGCAACTATATTTTTGCTTTTTCCACATTTCTTGCCTTCTCATCTTGTCCTTCACCTTATATTCTTTCTTTTGATTTTTGGTACATTCAGTTGCTGCCTGATTTTTACCTACTTCTGTTTTGATTTCCATTCCTGCTTAATGCTGATATGCTTCTGCTAAATTAAGGAGAGAAGTCATCTAAAATTTATTATCCTCATGTTTTAAAAGTTTCACTACATTTGGATCTTGTGAAGTCAGTAGATATGTGTGGAGTCCAACAATTGCAGATCGATACATGTAATCATTTTCAAGGAGGCCCATCCCTCCTTCTGAATGGGGAATATATAATCTTGGTATGCACTGATTTTTATAAATTATTTGGTGTGCATGAAGCATCCTTCTTGTTTTAATATCTAATCTATCCAACATATTTTGAGGCCAGTCAATCACTCCAAAACTGTAAGTTAGGACAAGAAGAGCAAATTGGTTTATAGCTTGGATTTTGTTTCTAGATATCAATGATGTTTTCAGGATTAATTTAAGCCTTCTAAAGTATTCCTTACTAAATTTTATTCACATTTGTTCATGTTTTATTCTTGCTCCTTCATCAATTTCCAAATATTTATACACTCCCTCTTGCTCAAGTTCTTTTACATCACCTTCTTGTCCCAAACTGATGTTTTCTTGGTGCTGCAGTTTTCCTGCTTTAAAGGTTGCTTTTGCACATTTATCAAGACCAAATGACATTCTAATATCATCTGAAAAAGTTTTGACAATCTGCAGCTGTGCTTTCAGTTCCTCATCTGATGAGCTATACAGTTTTAAATCATCGACAGAGAAGATAAGAAGACTTTAGACTTTGTTGTTTTTTAGGAGCCAAATTGTAGCCATCGCCTAAGCTGTTAAGTAATCAATTTAATGGGTTAATAGCAAGGCAAAATAGCAATGGTGACAGAGAGTCACCCTGGAATATCGCCCTTTGAACTGTTATCCCTGGGATAATACTCTGTCCTTTATCAAGGCTTAATTGCAAAGTGGTCTGCCATTGTTTTATGGTCACTGTAATGTAGTCAATCAGTGTAGGGTGTATCTTATACATTTTTAAGCACTCTTTTATCCATGGATGTGGGATACTAATGCTTTTTTTATAGTCAGTCCATGCCATACTTAGATTCTTCCCCTTTTTGCAGTTCTCCACTATAGCTTCATTTAACAACAAATGATCCTTTGTTCCATATGACTTTCTTTTATTGCCCTTTTGTTCTAATGCCATAATTCTGTGTTCTTCAAAATGACTATAAACCCTATCAGCATCAATTCCTGTGTGTAGTTTATACGTCATTGGAAGGCAAGTTATTGGTCTATAATTTTTAGGGTAGCTTGCAGGTTCACTCTTAAGTAGGAGCATTGTTTTGCCTATTGTTAGAGAAGTTGGCGTCTGTTCATGGTGTGCATATAAAAGTTCTTATTCATGGCTAAAGCCTCGTGCAAAGATGTTAATACGTTTAACCAAAAGTTAGGTACTGCATCTGGGCCTGGGGTTTTCCAATTAGAGGCTTTCCTTAACTTTGTTTCAATCTTTCTGTATGTTACTTCACCCCATTTCATATCCTGCACCTTTACACTTCTTATTTTTTTCTTTTACTTCTCCATTTAGCATCTTTGTTATGTTCCACAGGATCTTCATAGATACTTCTCCAAAATGTATCTACTTCCTCTTTTTTTGGTGGTCTTTCAATTCCTTTTACCTTATTTCCCAATTCTCTATAAAACTTTTGGGTCTATATCATTTCATTGAAAACTCATTTCATTGAAGCTCACTTCACTGAAAACCCAATTCACTGAAAGCTCACTTCACTGAAAACCCAATTCACTGAAAGCTCACTTCACTGAAAACCCATTTCACTGAAACTCATTTTATTGAAAGTTATATATGGCCTTTTCCCCACTGTTGTGTGATCCTGGAGTTAGTATATAAAGTAAGGCGGTGTGTGGGGGGCACAGCCCCCAACATTGGAGGGTGTGGGGGGTGTAGCCCCTCATATATTGCAAATATTTTAATGCATATAGATGGATACTTACAAGTGTAATGAAAGAATTCTTCCAGAAGACAACATATAACCAATTTATGTGGGGGACTTTGCCCCCACACCCCCTGCCCCCCACACCCCCCTTACTTTATATACTAACTCCAGGATCGCACAACAGTGGAGAATAGGCCATATATACCTTTTAACGAAATGAGTTTCAGTGAAATGGGTTTTCAGTGAAGTGAGCTTTCAGTGAATTGGGTTTTCAGTGAAGTGAGCTTTCAGTGAATATGTGTCAATGAATTAAGCTTCAATGAAATGAGTTTTCAATTAAATGATATAGACCCAAACTTTTTTGGGTCATCAATAAATTACTTATTTTGTACTTTTCCCTTATATTTGTCTGTGCATCTTCTAAGTTTTTCCACTTGTGCTGAAATGTTTAATTTATTTGCGATAGTGCATGATAGATCCTGGTCTGTTCTAATACTGCACATTGCTTTAATCATATCTATCTTTCTTAGTATTTTTGTTGATCTATTCCCTCTTCTGTAGTCTTCTAAGAATGACACTTCTTGTCTTTATAGTTTTTTTCTATTCGATACTTCCATGGTGGTATTCGATTTTTCCACTTTCCCACACTACCCTGTGTTCTTGTGGTAGAACTTTATCAGTTATTAATTTAGCAACACAGTAATATATCCTGTTTACTTCTGTTATATCACATAGATCTCTATGGATAGTCCTAATTACTGCATTCATTTGTTTTATCAGACTTATGGCTTTTTGGGTTTTATTGACCTTCTGCAGTCTACTTCTCTCATTGATCTTAATATAAATATCCATGTCTATTAAATCAAGCAACTCTTCTCTTAGCTCATTTTCTTTCAAACTGATGACACATCCCTTGTTTTCTGTTTCCTGTGGGCATTCTATAGAAAGTTCTATAGCATCTTCCTGTGGCACCTTCTCTTCAATTTCATCTTATGCTCTGTCATATGAGAACTCACTGGCCTATCACTCCTCAACATTGACTGCATCAGAGTTTCCAGTTTCCTTATTCTCTCCTTGCTGTCTAGCTTCAAGTGAATGTTTATACTAGGTTCCTGTGGAATGCTACAAAATATCTTGATATGGCACCTGACCAATTGGTTCCTGTTCTACTGGTTTCCCCTTAATTTGAATATCCATTGCTCTATCCTGTTGTGGTGCTTTCTGTATTTGATTTTCTACACTGAATCCTTCACTTTGCAGGTACTCCGTAACCTCAGTTTCTATTTCTTTAACTTCTCCATTACTGATCTCCTTTTCTACTTTCCCTCTTTGTCTTCTTAGTTTTTGTATTGTAAAGTTTCCCATGTCCGGATTCATTTGCCTGTATTTTTCCTCAAATATCTTTGGTGCTGTTCTTTTTGTATTGATTGTTTTGCTTTCTCCTTTGCATAAATATTACAGCATATTAAATCTCTTTTTCTTTCCCATGTCCATATTTCTTCTTCAGATGTTTCCTGATCTTCATGTTTCTCCTTACTTTGGGGACTCACTCCATCATGCTGTGATGTAACCTGTATTAGACATTCTATACCAAATCCTTCAGTTCACAGGCACTCCATAGCTTCAACTTCTATTTTTTTAACTTCTACTTTAGTAATCTTCTTTTCCACATTCCATCTTACAAGCTGACCGGGTCTAAAGGAATTGTTATCTATTGATTGTCTTTTAAAACTAAAAATGCATATAAGATAACATTAATAATTTATTTATTTTATATATAATTTATTTTATCTACCTTTCTGTTTAGATTAACTTGAATGAGTATTTGAAAGTTTAAGATAATGTATGACTTTGGGTTTATTATGGTGTTAACACTTTAAGAAGGTGTAGAGTTTTTAATGAATTGTAACTGGCATGTGACTGTTTTACATTTAAAAACTGCTGATTTTAAATATGGTTTATCAGATGAAGTATTCTGCATTTTATGAAAGCACTTATCCTTTGTTTAATAAAACGGTGTTAGTTCTAAGAGCTTCATGTTTATTTCATTTTGTTGTGTTTTTGCAGTCTGTGTTGTTTTATATTGGATTTACTTTGATGATAAAGCCCCCAACTGGGTATTAGCATTACTGGTAAGAGGGATGGGGTTGGAAAACTGTCTTGTTAGTTGTTTTATTTTTTTGATTGTTGTTGTTGTTGTGTGTTTCAGCTTTTCCTGGTTAGGGGTCGCCACAGCGGAACTCTGGTCCGCTAATGATTGGCAGTAGATTTTTACGTGCCGAGTTGCCGGCCCTGACGCACAACCTTCAACGAAGGTACACCCATTCACGCATGTCTCTACACATAAGACGCTCTAGCTGAGAATCAGACAGGACAACATCTTACTGTGAGGCGACAATGCTACCGCAGCACCACCACCACAGTATAATTGCTAATTTCTAAGATAAATGGCTTTGGCTGAGTTTGTAATTGTCTGTTTTCTTAAGGATAGGTACTTTTCATGTTGGAGGATACTGGATGGATTTTCTTTCCTGGTAGGCCAAGCTTTGCCCCTTTATATCATGATAGTATTGATTTCAATTGTAACCCATGGGCATTTCTGGCCAAATAGCCTTCTATGTACACAAGATAAGATAGAATTATGTTTAGCAGAAATGGTATCAAAGTATGACAAGGCACTTTCAGGGTCATCAATTGGGTGAAGGGCAGACCAGTCGGTAGAATTCAGGTGAGAGTCAAGCACAGCCAGTTTATATGGAGGGAACAGTTGTCCAGTCACTGTCTGGGTATAGATTTTATAATTTTATAACTCTGAAGGACCAATAGGACAGCAATGGGCAATAATCAGAAAGTTTGTAAAATGTTGGTGTTAATTTATTGATGGGTGAAGTTTGTAAAAATAAAATTAAGAGTGGAATGCTTTCCTGTTTTGAGGTTGGGCCTGATTGGTTAATTTATCAGTTGTTCTAGGTTAAGGCATTGGAGCACATTGTTCAACTGTTTGGCTACATGGCCTTTATCATCCACGTTAGAGTCCCCTAGAATAATTCTTTTCCTGCCAGGACCATGTGGGAACATTTGCAAGATTGTGTCTCAAATTGTAGCAATTGATCAAGGTGAGCGAATATAAACAAAGGCAATGTTAAGTTGAATATGGTTTCCTGTGTGTAGAATTATAGAAACCTTATCATCTCTTCCATTGAAACCATCATTAACATATTTCTTAACCTTAGCTCTGTTCAACAAACCACAAAAAATGTAATCCTTCATCTCAAATATAAATTCTGGCAGAACATGCTGTCACCTTCCACTTCTGAGCTGTTTCTGAGACATAAACTAAAATACCATTAAAGAACTTGAAACCCTCTACATCTATGTTCACTGCACCCCAACCTAATTTAGGAAGGCAGCAGATAAAATAGGTAAACCCCTAACTTATATTTATAACCTCTCACTTGCTACAAGAATTGTTCCACCAACCCTGATATATGCCATTGTTTTACATCTTCTTAAATTGCCCCAACCAAGAACCCATAAAGACTATGAACCTCTCTCTACTTTTTGCCTTTTTGTAAAATTTTTTGAGAGTTTGTTATAACCATCTACTTAAAATATTAATAACTATGAGGTTCTGATAGACAACATGCCTTCAGAAATGGTTCTATCATAATCACTGCTCTGGTCTCAGCATCTGACACTATCTATGACAACACAAATGATGGTCTCCTTACAGCCTTTATTTTTCCGGAGAAGACCCTTGCCTTTGAAAATGTTGACCAAAAAAGTCTGCTTGACCTGTGCTTTTGAAAGTGTTAAAGTTTGCTTGCTAAGCTATAAAAATTCAGCTTGGAAGAGAAATGTCATTGCTTGATTCCATAGTTACTTTGACAGCAGGTTCTTTCAAGTTTACTCAAACAACCATCTGTCCACAAATGGAACACTAAAAACAGATGTCCCCCAAGGCATTGTTCTATGTCCATTACTGTTTTCTTTAGTTATTAATGATATTACTGATGACTTGCCTGACCTAACCTCACCTTCGATGCAAATTATATCTTATTACTCCAGGCAAACAGCAATGCTTCAGTGATCTTTGTCAATGGTCTGAACAAAATAAACTTCAAATTAACCACAAAAAATACAATGTCTCAGTAGTTGGTGCCCTCCTAAGGGATACAGGGCTTCTCAATTTCCTGTCATTACTACCTCAGGCAACGAGATAGTAATTTGAGTGGCAGGTGACAGGGTTTCCACTTGTGGGACATCAGGCTACAAAGGAAAACCCTGATTATTTTTGGAGATGTCATTTATCCCAGTTATTTTCATTAGGGGTACTAAATAATAATATACCTTGGAATGGGTAAGGCCAATCTATAACCAAATGGGATAGGTTATTTTGAGCACAAAAAGAAAAATTGGCTAGGCATAAAATGGACCACAAGGATAGCTAGCCTAGTACTTATCTATGAACCTATGAACCTATGAATAACAAACATATTATTCCTTTTGTAACCAAGTACAAATACTTAGGCCTAACCCTTGACTTTATATTAAGCTTTAAAACCCACACTGATAATATTGTTAATAAAGTCCTCTCACAACTAAAACTTTGCTATAAGATATCACATCTACTATGTCCTACTGCCCACAAAGCACTACAAGTCCCTGAGAATAAAATTGCTGCATTTGCCTTTCTTGCTAATGTCCGCATGCATCACTGCAACCTTCTAAATTACCTAAATTGACTACCTGTTACTGAAAGTTCCATGTATCTTCTTCTTTTGGCTTTTCCTGGTTAGGGGTCACCACAGTGGATCACCTGTCCGCTCATGATTGGCAGTGAAGTTTACGGTGTCGAGTTGCCAGCCCGGCGCCCAACCTTCCATGGAAGGCACACACATGCATGCACTCATGCTTAGAGGCCAGTTTAGAGTATCCAATCCAGCTACAGCATGTCTTTGGGATGTGGGAGGAAACCGGAGCACCAGGAGGACACCACGTGACCACAGGTAGGACAGGCAGAAGGCACCCTAGCCGAGGATCAAACCAGAGAACCTCTTGCTGCGAGGTGACAACGCTAACCGCTGCACCACCGCAGCCGCCCTTTCCACGTATCTTCTATATAACATTTTAAATGATGGTTACTGACACCTCTGAAAAGAAACCTCCCAGTCAGCAAACAGCTCTACTCACTAAGGATATCCCACAACTTAATATCACTCAACCATTCTCCAGTCAGTGGTGAAAAGGCCACCTCACAAACAAGCCCAGCTCTCTGTAATGAACTACCAGCTGAAACAAGTCATCAAGAATCTATTACTAAGTTTAACAGGTCCGCTTCTGAACACCTCTTCAAGGAAGTTGCTTGTAAAAGCTTTAGGGATAATGGATAAACTTGTGAAAAATGCTTACAGACTTTCAACTGTTTTCTTTGCCATTTAACTCTTTTTTACTCTTCTGTCTACGTGATTAAAACAAAGTTAATTGCACGGCTCTAACCAAGAATTCCAAAAACACATCAAATGAGCCAGCAAACTGTGACCTGAAAAATAGTTATTGTTGAGAAATCATAAAAAACAACAAAAAAACAGACCAGTTTCGGCTGGACAAAAACACAGCCTTCCTCAGTGTAAAGTAAAATGATCAAATGTTGCTCTTTAAATACATACATCTGAAAGTTCATTGGTTCATTCTAGAATTGTTCATTTAGACCAGGTGGAAATAATCCACCCAATTTGACAATCCACTTCTTTTCTTTTGAATTTAAAATAGAGTGCCAACCTGTTTTATTGAGTTTGTTACCTTTTATAACATCAATTACCATAAAAGAAAATCTGGCAGTTTTGTGTACCAGATGATGTTTATATAAAGCATTGTTGACTTTTTTGTTTTTGATGTTACTTACATGTTCAGATATTCTGAGTCTAAGTGGACATGAAGTTTGTCCAATGTAAAAAGATCCGCAAGTGCAGGTGGCCAAATAGACCAACCAATCACTACTGCAATTAGCAAAGAAGTTGACATCATAAACTATGGCAGAATTCCTACTGGTGAATTGTTTGGATTTACTTACTTTGTCACAATTGGTGCAGTGACCGCATGGGAAACAACCAGTCAGAGGTTCCCCTGTCAAAGTGGTCTGTAATGGCTGCGACTGACTGTTGCCATGGGAATGTTTATAATGACTGAAGCAAGAGCCAAGGTTTTTCCCTTTGCGAAATGAAAAGAGACATATGTCTGGTATGATGCTTGCCAATTCATGATCACATTGTAGTATGTTGCAGTGTCTGTGTATACTATGATATAAAGTATCCGAATTCCTGGCATAGGTACTTACAAACCTGATGGGTTGTGATTCAGTGGTGTTGTGCTCTTTGTAACATAACAAATCATCCCTATTAAATGTATTGACCAAATTGCTGGCTTGTAGAACATGTCCCATCCTATATCCCCTGGATCTAAACCTATTTGTAAGATCCTTTCTCTGTTCCTGAAATGAAGACTCATGCGAACAGATATGCTTCATTCTGATGAATTGGGTTTAGGAATGTTTCTGGCAATGTGTGGTGGGTGAAAGCTGGAAGCATGGAGGATGGTGTTATATTCGGGGTACTTCCTAAATACCTCAGTACTTAATGTATGATCTGGTAACCTGTTGATCAATACATCCAAAAAAGTAATAGTACTGGCATCATAATGTACTGTAAACTGGAGGCCCCATTTGGTGTTATTCAAATAGATTATGAAATCAGATAATTGCTGAACTTCTCCCCTCCATACCATCCAGCAGTCATCCAAATAATGTCTCCAGATGTCAATGTACTCAAGGAAAATATTGTTATGGCTGTTACAGATAATGTGCTTTTCAACAAAGGCCATAAATAGATCAGCATAGATCGGGGCAAATGATGCTCCCATCGCTGTCCCTTTTGTTTGCCAATAGCAAATGTCCTGATAAAAGAAGACGTTATTGGTGAGGACATGTTCTGCAAGACCCACTAGAAATTGATTGAAATCAGGCTGGTATGCCAGCCACCTCCAGCCAATAGGCCAGGGCCTCCAAACCTGCTTGATGAGGAATGTTAGTATATAGAGCACTTACATCAAGTGTGCACATTAACCAGCCTGGTTCTAACTGAGTGTCCAAAATGATTTGTAAAAAATTGGTAGTATCCTGCAACCGTGATCGTACTACGGATAACAAAGGCTTAAGATGTTTGGCAAGATATAATGACAATGGTTCAGTGATGTAACCCTTACCTGATACAATGGGTCTGCCCGGTGGATTTACTGGGTCCTTGTGTATCTTGGGTAGAAAGTAAATGTATTGATTGGCTGAGTCTTGGATCATGAGCTGGTGCATCACATCGATGGCAATGATGCCATCATCTCTGGCATTAGACAAAAAGTCATCAATCTGTTTTTTAAACCTAAATGTGGGATTAATCGGCATTTCAGAATAATATCTCTTGTCAGAAAGTTGTCTTTTGGCCTCATTGTCATAATTGGACCAATTTAAGACAACTACTGCCCCACCTTTGTCAGCAGAAATGATGACCATGTTTCTTTTGTTCTGTAGTTCATTGATGGCTTGTTTCTCAGTCAATGTAATGTTGTTAGATTTATAACGTATATCAGAACCAGAAAAATGTAGATCTTTGAGTATGCTGTTCTGGAATTGAAGTACAATAGGATGCATGGGAGGAAGAAAACGTGATTTGTGATACATAAATTTATTTTGACTGTAATTCCTATCCATATCACCAAAATGCAACTTCAGATTCAACATTCTACAAAAGGACATAACATCCTGTGCCAATACATCCTCAGATACCATAAAACCCGGTATGAATGTAAGACCTTTATTAAGAACAGACAGATGAATAGGTGACAAACAAAGTCTGATAAGTTTAAAACATTCACGTTTGAATTCACGTTTACTTTGCATTGCTAGTTTTAATAAGCTTTGTATGCTGCTGATTTTTCTTATGTTTTCTCCCCCTCGCTGGTATCTAGGCCTAAAGGGATAGATGCTGGTGTTCTTTTGGGGGATGGTGAACCTGATACAGCCTGTAAATCACTGTCAGTACAGGATGAGAGGTCATCAGTAGATGAGCTGTTGTCCGGGGTATGATTCCTGAGTATAGACCTGGGTCTTTTCCTTTTGGGGGTTCTTGTTGGGTGTGGTGTGAATCTCACATGTTTATTGGTATTACTGAAGGGATTGGCACTTTGGTAATCTAACTGATCTCTTTTGAATTTCTTGATTTTTCTCTTCTTAAGTTGTTCATCTAAATTGTTTAAGTCTGTTGCCACTTTGGTCAACTGTTTGTTGAAGAAAGTTTCCCCTTCAAATGGTTGTACATCACCAACTAGTTTCATGACTGCACTAATTTCACGGTCGATCACTCGATCGTGAAACTTTGCTAAAGCTTCAACAAAAGACATGGTAGCCTATTGCTGTATAGCTGCCCATTGATTATTGAGCTCCTCATCAGCTTGACCCACATGGGTTTGTATTCATACTCTGAGTCCCCTTGGTGTAATACTTTTGGCTATATAAGCCTTAAACAATTTAGGGTGCCAAACATTAGATCTTAAAGATCTAAGGTGTTTGTGTAGCTGGTCAAAGGCTATTCCACAAAAGGACTCAGGGCCCAAAGGGTCACCAGTACTGACATTCAGTGTGCCAGAGCCCAAACCAAAGGCTCCAAGGTCTTCTCTATCTGCTGATAGACCAGAAACCAAACTGAGAATATCCATCCCTGTATAAGTACCAAAATCAGCAAAATTGTTGAAATCTAGTACCAAATGAAAATTGAAAATATATGAATTATATATATTCTTTGATCGATGGTTCAGAAACACTGACAATAATAGCCACAGTCCAAAGTTGGAGATGCTACGTCAATAGAAATGAACCATAGTGGGTCAATTTATAAGGTTAAGAGACAATAATAGCCAAGAAAAAATGGTTGATAACCAACTAGTTGTTTAGTATACACAAGGCTACGTCCCTTTAAAAAGTCCAAAATCAAAATAGCTATGTTGTATAATGCAATGCCTGAGCCATTTGTTTGATAAACCAAATTTGGTCAAAATTCTAGCTCAAAACATGTGACCAGTAATAAAGAGGACCCAAGTACAATAGATATTGAGGAAAAAAATAATCAATAGTAAAGAGGGCCACAATTAAAGACCTGAAATAGATCAAAATGACCCCATAAATATCAGTGCAGTCTGAGAAACCAGTATAGTGTGTATAAACTTAAAAAACCTGACAACCAATGATTAAAGTCCCAAAAGAAGAACAAAATTCTTAGAAATCATTAAAATCCTAAATGGCTGATTGTATTTGTATCATATGTCCACAAATATGTCCAAAAGAATGGGATATAGCAATGTGAATTTGTACAACAGGTGGGTTATGCTAAACTGAACCTAATATGGTATAGTTGAACTACTGGGATATGAAAGGACAAATAATCTGATTGAAAAAATAGATGCACATTAAGAATACTGATCTGTCCAACAATTCAGGTTAGCTCAAAAAATTATTCAACCAAGAATGAACCAAGCGAACCAACAGAAAATGGTAATAAAGATAAATAAATGACTGCAGAGACAATCTTACAGTCTGTATCAGGTTCACAGGCCCCCAGCAGGATGTGGGAAGGAGTGCAACTTCTAAAACAAACCTCCTGCACAAAAGCAATTGGACGGCTCTAACCAAGAATTCCAAAAACACATCAAATGAGCCAGCAAACTGTGACCTGAAAAATATTTATCGTTGAGAAATCATAAAAAACAACAAAAAAACAGACCGGTTTCGGCTGGACAAAAACACAGCCTTCCTCAGTGTAAAGTAAAATGATCAAATGTTGCTGTTTAAATACATACATCTGAAAGTTCATTGGTCATTCTAGAATTGTTCATTTAGACCAGGTGGAAATAATCCACCCAATTTGATAATCCACTTCTTTTTTTTTTATTTAAAATAGAGTGCCGACCTGTTTTATTGAGTTTGTTACCTTAGAAAAGAAGTGGATTCTGAGACTGAAGCTGGTCATGTGTAATCAGCATTCTACCATGGTAAATATACTTTAAATAAATAATTTAATTTACTTCTAGATTAGGTGTCAGGTACTTTAAATACAGAGTATCACACTAAGTACTTCATCCATAAATCTTTAAGTTCTGCTATAATAGTTTCATTTCAGCCCTTGAGTCCTATGTCAAGCCATAATTCTCCACCCTTGTGCAACATGGATTAACAGTAGACTCCACTTTTGGTCAATCTGATTACATTAGGTGTTTTAAGGAAGTGTGGCAACTGTTTTATGCTTACTAACTGTTCACTAATTCTGCCAACTGATAATACAGTCTACAAGAGATGTAAATGTTTAAGAAACAATGGGACAAACTTCTCGCTTCAACTCATACTGGTAAGCATCATACATCTGCAACATCACATCAGTCATAACACACAACCAGTCCTATAACTTATGCCGAGGCTGTTTAGAAAAATTTGCCAAAGCTTCCAAAAAAATGGTCCGTCTCCAGCATACAAGACAACACCTATTCCTTCTCAACTGACACATATCACAATTCCACACAGTTCACCAAGAAAGCAGACCTAAGCCCATGAGGCCCATTAAGCCTGCTTCCATACAGGGAGATGTTTTAGTTATAGGTGGCTCTATAATTAGGCATATAGACACCACACTCACCAGACTGGAAAAGAACAGGGTGACTGTGAGCTGTTTGTTTGGTACCAGGATTTGAGGCACCAAACCTGAGGGTCCTTAAGCCAGACAGATATGACTATGACCTAGCGTCAGTCATGTGGGAATGAATGATCTGAGGTGCTGCACCCAATGAAATATGTAGAATTACATGATGGAACATACTTTGCACGTGTTATGGATAGGAAAGACAGTGGTCTTGACTACTAGCTTGTCTTCACCAAAAACATGCCTAGATATCAAGGACATATAATTGGCTTTAATAATTGCCATAGTAGTTGGTGCCTTTCTAAGGGGATACAGTATGTGTCAGACTGGAATGAGATGGTAGGTAAGACATCCTGTTTCTCACTTTAGGTATTTCACATACTGGCTAAAGTCTTTATGGCCTCCTTAGTGCCTTTTTTAAGTAAAGTCTCCCTACTGGGCATTTCTACATAACAAACTCCAACTCAAATTCAGGCAACATCATGATGGGACTACTCAATGCTAGGAGTCTAAAACAGAACAATTCTAGGAGTCCAAAACAGAAAGCTGCAAGAACTTGAGGCTTTCCTTCATCTCAGACACATTCATATTTGTGCATTTAGTAAGAAATGGTTTCAATGTGATGACAACTCTTTCTTTATATCAGGGTTTAGAGCCTATTGTGCCTTCAGGCCACTGAGTAACTAAGGGGAATATTTTTAGTTGTCAGGAATACTAACACCTCAGATCAAGTTACCAAGAATAACTTGGAGCCTCTGAAGATCCAGAAATGCAAATGTTTCTATATGAATTCATATAGATACAGATATACAAATGTGAGTATAGGGAATATGGTGAAGTGGAGTCATGGTTAGCAGGACAGCAACTGAAATACTAGGTTAAATAATTTACCTTTAAGTAGCTGCATGCAGATATTAAAAAATGTAATGTGCAAACTGGCTATCTGAATACAAACAGTAGGAATGTATGTGTGCATAGGTAAATACTAGGTTAGCTGTCCTTCTGGACCATTTTAGGCATAGCCAATTTCCCAAACAGTAGGAATGTATGTGTGCATAGGTAAATACTAGGTTAGCTGTCCTTCTGGACCATTTTAGGCATAGCCAATTTCCCAAACAGTAGGAATGTATGTGTGCATAGGTAAATACTAGGTTAGCTGTCCTTCTAGACCATTTTAGGCATAGCCAATTTCCCAAAGATTAGAATCAAACCCTGTACTTTGTGCCTGAAAGGTAATCACCTTAACCATTATTCCAACCCTCCCAGAAATGACATAGTTAAGGTTCTAGTGTGTTTGAGAGAGTGTGTGTGTGTGTGTGCGTGTTTGAGAGAGTGTGTGTGTGTGTGTGCGTGCGTGTGTGTGTGTGTGTGTGTGTGTGTGTGTGTGTGTGTGTGTGTGTGTGTGTGTGTGTGTGCGCGTGTCTGTGTTTGACAGAGAGTGCTGGCTGTGTTTGAATGATGGTCCACTTAAAGATTGAATAGGGGCTTAATCACTGCTAAAATATATATAAAAAGAGAAATACAGAAATATAACATTCAATACTGCAGTTTTAAGCACCGAATTTGTGTTTTAAGTTGTAGAAGTAGCACGTAATTGTTGGAGCTTACAGGTTAAATAGTCAAATGTGATTGGGGGCAGTGAATAATGTTTTTGCAACTTTATACTTTGTTTAACAAAAATTACATACTGCTGTTTTAGCATACTGTGCATACTGCCAACTGCCATGTTGGTGTCTGATGTCATCAGAGTTAAATACATGGAACCCACAGACATTGTCAACATCCTAGCTGACAGGTTCAGTGCAAACTTCTCCCCCCCTCCCCACCAAAAGGGCAAATATCTATCCCAGCAGAGTGCTGCCCCCTGACATCTCAGATGCTCAGGTAAGAGCCGCCCTCTCCAAAGCAAAAAACACAGCATAAATGGGACCAGACGGTGTCCCGGGCTGCGTCCTACATGAACTCCAAGAAGAGCTAAACCCAAACATAAAACTACTGTTCAATCTCAGCTTTACTACAGGATATTTACCCAAAGAGTGGCGTACAGCAACAGTAGTCCCTCTCCACAAAGGTGGTGCCTCAACGGATCCTGGAAACTATCGCCCCATAAGCCTGACTAGCTTGGTCTGCAAAGCTATGGAAAGGATCATCATGGACCTCATAAATAAAGATATTGGGGACCTACAGACACTGGATCCTACCCAGTTCGGCTTTGTTAAGGGCAGATCCTGCCTCTTAAACCTGGTCGATTTCTTTGAAACAGTCACCAAGGCTATTGACGAGGAGAAGGTGGTCCACACAGCCTACCTGGACCTTGCAAAAGCCTTCGATACAATACCCCACTCGGGCATTATAGATAAGCTCACCAGCTTAAATATAAACCCCCATGCCACTAGATGGGTTGCAAACTGGCTCAAGGACAGAACCCACATGATTAGAATTGCTGGAGCCATGTCAGACTCCAAACCAGGTACAAGTGGCGTCCCACAAGGCTCAGTCCTGGGACCTCTCTTGTTCGGTATATATTTCTCGGAGGTACAGGCCAACACGGAAGGACTGTGGCTGACCAAGTTCGCAGATGACTGCAAACTGGGCGCCATAATCGACTCTCCAGCCGACACAAGCATCCTCCAAAAGGGCCTCATAGAAACAGACAACTGGTGCCAGAGCCATGGCCTCAAGCTAAACACCAAAAAGTGTATAGTCATCCCCTTTGGCAAAAACAAAGTGCCCACAAATTACCACATAGGTGGTGATCCATTAAGTACAGAAGAAGTAATTAGGGACCTGGGGACCCAAGTTGAGAGCAGTCTCTCATTTGACAACCACGTGGCCAAAGTGGTTAGAAAAACATTTTATATAACCCACCTAATCATGAAGGGATTCACATCTAGATCAGGGAAGGTCATCGTGCCTCTTTACTCATCCCTCATCAGGCCCATAATTAAGTACAATGCCCCTTTTGGGATGTACCTTACCAGACACCTGCAGCAACTGGAAAGACCCTAAAAGTACCTCACCAAGAGGATCAAAGGGCTCAAACAGATGCCATATGCTGCCCGGTTAAAGAAACTCCAGCTCTACTCAGTGGCATACCGCCTGCTCAGAGGCGATCTGTGCCTGACATATAAAGCCATGTCCAACCCGGAATTAATGGACATGCTGCACCTCAGAAAATCCAAATCCCATCAAGCTACGCGCTCGAGAGACTTGAACCTCAGCACTGAAATAAATAGGACATGCTGGAGGGACAGATTCATAACCCAGAGGCTCCCTTCACTCTGGAATAAAATCCCAGTCCAGGTTAGGCAGAGTCCCTCATTGACTCCCTTCAAGAGGAATCTTGATGAGTGGATGGGAGATCGTTGGTTTACCCCAGGTATCACTTCTGTGTCACTGTTAGACAGAGGCACAGTATACTAACCTCGAAAAAGGGCACAGCAAAATTAATTTAAAATGGGTGGCGAAAGCCAAACTCACTCTGGCTAGGCTTATAAATGCCCTAGGGCAGATAGCCTAGTATGAACCTATGAACCTATGAACAGCCATTTTGAAATTTGCATTGAAAAACATTGGTAGACATTTAAATGTTGAAAAGGTTTTGTGTGGCACAGATGAGATCACAGAAAGTAAGCAGGAACGTGTAGGCGTCCACCATTTCATGTGTTCCATTAGAAATGGGATATAAAATAATTGAATTTTAAAGTGAAAAGTTTGTCAAATTTGGAGTTTCTATAAGAATTTAGTTAGAAGGATTGCTAGTCTTGGCTATATGAATTAATACATTATAGCACTGTAAATATAGTTAGATGCTTATACAAAATATTTATTTATTTATTTGTCTTTGTTGGCCAGGGGAAAAATCCAACTGGGTAAAATCCATTTTCAGCAGAGGCCTGGGGAGAAAAGGTCCACATTTAAGTTACACAGTCTGTAACTTTATAATTGCAAGACAGTATAAGAAACTTCTCTGTGTGGAAGATTTTCAGTCCATATATTTCTAGTTAATCACTGTATATTAACCAGATCAGACAATAGTAGTAGAAGTAGCGAACTTAAACTCATCAAGTCAAAACAAAACAAAACAAAAAATAATAGAAAATATATAATTGTACAGTATTATTAAGTATTCAAAAGTAATCCAAGCAAGGCAGGCAGTCTGTTTCCAGTCGAAAATCCTTTATTAAGTGCACAGACAAGCGATCCAAGTAAAACAAAAATAGAGTAATAATTTCCTCACAAGCTTTCTAAATACTTTATAATTGCAGTGTAAAACATCTATACATAAACTTATTTACATGATTTTTAAATAATTTTGCATATTTCTTACATGAACATAGCATTTTAACGTAAAAAACAAGACTAAAATTAACATAAATTGGCAAATTATTTATTAGAAAAATAACACACAATAACATTTAATGTGTTTATAGCATGATGGCAGCAAGGAAAAGACCAAACGGGGGTGTTTTTGAGTTTAGTAATAATGTACAGACTGACTGGTAGAATGTAGCTTAAAAATAAGAGAGATATGAAAAGAGAAGTTATGGAAATGAGTGGGAAGATAAATGGACAGAGGAGAAATTGTATTTAGAGGTAGGGTGTGAGAGAAGGGGGAACAGTTAAGAGTTTAGGAAATGAATGAGGAGGAGTAATAAGACTGGGAAGCAAAGTGGCTGTAAAAGTTGGAGAAAATTAATCTGAGTAAAGCTAGCCAGGTCAGCAGGAAGAACAGAGCCATCTTTGGCACAGGTACTGTTTAAGCAAAGTTTTGAAACTGTTTATGTTTTCTGTTTTAACTCTGTTGGGATTTCGAAAATTCTAGAGGTTTGACACATAATGAGACCAGAGTGAATGTCTTACTGATGCATAGTAAAATGTATTGCTAGAGTGAAGGTCTCTAGTGGGTGAATAGTTCAGAAGAGTATTTTGTAATGTTGGGCATTTGTCTGGAGAGTACTATAGGTTGTGGGCAATGATTAGTTTTGAGTGTGTCAACTGGTTTGGGAGTTCAAGCCAGTTTAATTGTTTTAATGTAGCAGACTGGTGCATTTTATGAGGCTGGTTTTCTTTGAAATTTAGCTATTTTGTAGTAGTAGGTAGCTGGTTTAATTTTATATGTAATGTTGATATTTGTAAGAGTAGAGGGGAGCATATAATACAGAAGGAAGGAGGTATGTTGCTGCTAAGGTAATCCCTGCTTCGTCTGTCAGGTAGTGTTTGGCCCCATAAAGGGAGTGGAATTTTTGGTGAGTTTTCCTTAGGTGTGTGCCGATCAAATTTGAGGTTGTCCTTTATTTTTATGTAGTTTAGTTTGGCTTATGCTTTCTATTTTTGTGTCATTACTTGAGGTAATGAAATGTGTGTTTCTGTTTAAGGTGTTGTTTTGTAGTAAATAGCGTACATTTTTTTGTCATTAAGTAACAAGTTAGAATTTTTTTAGCCATATTTCGATGTCAGTGAAAGATTTTTCAGTGATATCCTATAATTTTGTTATGGATAGGGAAACGCAGATAAGGGCTGAATTGTTGACATATTGTACAAGAGTGGCATTTGTTGTAGCGGTATGAAGTTTATTTATGAAAAATATTAAATACAAGGGGGATGAGTATTAACCCTTGGGGAAGCACCAACAGAGTTTGGCTTAAACGCTGAAAGATTTTGTTGCCATTTAGTTGCCTACTGATGATTTCATAAATAACTGTGAAATCAGGAGAGGGAGGGGTAAGTGAGACCTAGTGCTACAAGTTCAGATAGGACCTTTTGCTGGGACACTGTGTCAAATGCTTTGGAAATGTCAATGAAAAGTGAAGAAACAAGGTTGCCCTCATTTATGTATTGGTTTACTAAGTTGGTGAAGTTCAGGAGAGCAGTAGTAGTACTGTGGTTGGGCCTGAGACTGTGATGGGTGTTGGAGAGGAGTTATATTTGGTTATATGTTTCATGAACACATTTCTCAAGGATTTTAAGGAAGGGTGATAGGATAACCAAAGTTCTATTGTTTGTTAACTCTGTTGAAGTACCTCCTTTGTGAAGGGGTAAAAATAATGGATTTTTTTTTTTTAGATTGATGGGACATCGTTTTCAATTATTGACTGGTTGATCAGAGTGGAGACAACGAAGGCTAGTGCTTCTGCACCTATTTTGAGGAACTCAGTGGGAAGGTTGTCAGCCATTGAGGTTGTTGCTTTTAATTTGCCTAGTATTTTTTTATTCTTCATGTTGGGACAGGCTTAAAACTAAAAGTGTGTTGCTTTCAAGAACAGACAGAAGTTGGAGGGGTGAAGTGACGTGGTGATTGACTAGTGATAGACTTAACGGGATAGAATGAATGTTGAAGTGAGTGGAGATGGACCCTTTTTTGTCTGAAGTAGAAGGACAGGGTGTAGTGGAATGGTTTGGGAGTAATAGTTTATTTAGAGAGGGCCAAAAAAAGCTTGGAGTTGTTTTGTTGCCTTTTTGGAGATTACTGTCGTATGTTTTCCTGTGAGATTTAACGAGTATCTTGGTACGGTTTCTGAGATATCTAAAATTTTGATGGGCGTGTTCTATTTTATTCTAAAACCATTCTTTCCATGCTTTGTCTCTTTGCAGTATGAGCTGTTTGGTCTCTTTTGTCAGCCATGGCGCTGAGTTAGTTTTTACCCTTCTTGTCTTCACTGGTGCTAAATCATTTAATATTTTTAGGAAAGTGTAAATGAAGTGAGTAACTGCTTTGTCTAGGGGCATTACTCTTAATACATTCCAGTTGTAGTGTGACAGGGCTTTAATCAATGTGACTTTGTCAAATTTGAATAAATTGCATACTTGTTTATAGATTATTTGTTTGGGTGAACCACAATGTTGTTGTCTTATTGCATAGGTTGGAATGTTGTCACTTTTAGTATCTGGTAAGCAGCCAGAGGATTTTATATCATGGGGTTTGTTTGTCTATATCCAGCCTAGCATGGCACTACCCATTAGTGTTTTTGCCAAATAGGTGAACAGAGTCCTTGAGGTTACTGTTGTTTTCGGATTGCCAGGCTATATTAAAGTCACCTAAAATGAGGGTTTCCTGGGGGATGTTATCAAATATTAAGTGTAGGATATTTTCAACTGTGGTAATGTTGTTGCCTGGTGGGATGTATACTACTGAGATACATATAGATTTTTTGGTTGATTTTGAGGTATGCGATCGTAAGTTCAGCATTATTAAATTTTGAGATATTTAGATGGGCTGGAGTTATTTCTAAGTTGTTTTTATAAATAATAGCAATACCGCTTGCTCTTTTAAGATTTATACCTATTCTGAGTATGCTAAAACCTGGGAGGATAATTTTGTTGTCAGTTATTTCTTGTTTTAGCTAGGTTTCAGTGGCAATTAGAATATTGGGAGAGTAAAAATCCAGACATGCATGGATATCATGAATTTTGCAGCACATGCTTCTGAGGATAATGTTGAAAAGAATGAGGTTAGTTTCATTACCTGATGGGAAAATTGTGATGGGTGCACTGGAAAGTAATGAGCTGGCCATGGTGAGTAGTTGATGTATGCGTATAGGGTTAGGGTAAATAACTCTACCAAGTTACAGGCTAGAGGTGGGGTGACTAGAGGTATGGAGCCATTTGTATCTGATTTTCAGTACTGCTGATAAAGTGCTACTCTTAACTTTAATATATATATATATATATATATATATAAGAGAACAGATCTGAGCATGTGTATTGCTACAGAGAAGGAGAGATAGAGAGAGAAAGAGGGTTTTGTAATGGTATGTATGTGTATTTGTGATGGAATTGAGTTATGACGTGGGACTATTATGGTAGTTAGTAAAGTAAGCTAGTGCTGTGAGTGTACAAAGCAGTAGAAATTGACTTCCTGTCACTGTGAGCTAAGATGGTTTGAGTTTAAATGGTGGGTAGAAGAAGGTGGAGGTTTGGTAAGATGCTGGACATGTGGTACAATAATGAAAGGAGTGGTATGAGAAATGGAGAGAGAGGTATGGTAAAGGGTGGGGAGATGTTTGTGGGATGGTATACAGATAGTAAAGTAGTGGAGTGGTTAGATTGTGTGCAGAAAGCTGTATGGTATGAGTTTGTGGGCATGGGAAGGTGAAGAAGAATACCTCTCAGAATAAGAAATCTGGACAAAGCCAGAAATAATGGGGGACCAAAGGCCCCAAAATAGGGACATATTTTAAATATTGCTGTTATAAACATAAAAAGTTGCTAGAATGACAGATTTTGCATTATTATAAATTTTCTGAATGATATGAAGTCTGAAACTCAAATGTCTGTCATTATTTAGTATTATTTAATGACTTTAATCCTCAATAATTTGCTGGAAAACCACAAACTTTATGAGGAACAGACCAAAACTAAGAAGTAAAAATCTGGACATTCTGTGAAAATCTGGACAGTTGAGAAGTGTATAGCTGAGGAAGGAGACGAAAGATGTGTATTGACGAGAAGGATAGCAGTCCAAAGTAGTAGCTATAAGCAGTTATATGAGTATCTAAAAAAGTGCTTTTGTGGTATTGGTGTGCGTGTGTGTGTGTGTGTGTGTGTGTGTGTGTGTGTGTGTGTGTGTGTATGTGTTGATAAATGTGTATATATAAATATTTATATATATTATAATCTACACAAGTGTGTTTGTGTGTGTGTGTGTGTGTGTGTGAATGGAGGGAAAAAGGTGTTGGTAAGCAGGACTATATTTGGAAAAAAGTAGGTTGAGAACATCTGTAAATAAAGTTTTAAGCCTGTGGAATAGGCTGCCACAGGAACTGAAAAAGGACAAAAATTGAAAGATGGCTTTTAATGCATATGCCTTTAAGGGGTTGGTAATATGTACTAAATTGTAGGGGGAGTTAAGAGGGAATAAATGTAAGGGTCTTGGGTGTCTGGGGAATTGGGGGTGGGAGGGGGTCAAAGTGGGCAGAGATAAACAATCACAGTAGTCAATCAGTCTTTGCAAGTGATTTTAGAATAAGTAATGGTAAAGCGACCCATTTAAAATTATGTACATTGCTAATTATGGAATAAAAATGCTTAGTTATTAGTTGGGGACATGCAATCTCATTCCTAGCCCAAATTAAATTGGCTAACAATAGATAAACTATAAAAAAACACAAATGCAAAACAGTCAATGAGTTCCATGATAACATTGCCATATACCTGCAGGTAAGACATACATCAATCTAATTACTAAACACAATGACCCACAAAAATAAATAAATAAGTAAAGATTCATGCACATTACATAGAAATAACAGTGCTTGAAGCATGACCTTATTAGAATGAAAATGGGTTTGATTATATGTAGTTTTATATCTTCGAAATAGCTGAATGCCCCTACAAATGTGCTTACGTTGTTTATACAAATGTAAATAGATATAAAACAGAAGGAATAGAAAGGAATGAGATAAAATTAGATATCAAGGGAAGGGAATAAAGTGGTGATAAAATGGATGGGCAAGGCATGACTCACTGTATTCTGTGGAAGGGTAGCCCCCAGATTTTGCACAGGGCCTAGTGGGATACATTTGTTGGTGCTACCTTAGGCATGGAGTGTTGCTTTTTTACTTAACCCAATTTTCAGTCTCCTTGTACAGAACCACTTCTCCTTCACCCCCACCCTCCCATTCCCCTCCCTTTTTATCCCACAATCACTCCCTCCCTCAAATATATATTTGTAGTACTACATAGTCAGAAAAGGGGGATATATTTGAGGGCCAATAAAGGATAACCTTGTTTGAATTTTGTGTCTTGCATGGCATTAGTATTTTATTTACTGACATGACAGAGACAGGAAGCACATTGACACTAGAACAGTTCACAAAGGGAATAAATTAACTGTGGGATAGGTTGCAGCAGAGTGCAGCCATAAATGGGGCAGTTACAGGAGGAAAGGCAAATAACAAGAGACCCAAAGGCAGTGGATATGATTGATTGTGAAGTATGTAAGGACAGAAGGACAAAGTGAGCAACATCATATGGACCATGGTCAAGGGCAAAGTGAGCAACAGCATATAGACCATGGTCAAGTGAGCACAGTCCTCCCAAGGTGATTTCAGAGGTTTTGCAGCCAGTACACCAGAAAGGTAATATAGTTAATGATGAACTGTATGTTTAGAGGAATATTTGGATTATTTTAAGCAGGCAGGATGCTAAAAGCTTCAGATTAGGATGGGGTAGCAACTGCACCCAAAGGGATAAAGAAGACTGCAGTGGGGTGCAAATAGAAAAGCAACACATGGCACCACATGAGGATAGGCCACAGCCTGTAGTACATGACTTCCCATTGGAACCAGTTACAAGGTGGAATGAGAGGCATGAAGTACCCTCAGGAACTGGGGAGGCAGTGGCATGTAGCTGTCACAATCATGACTGCATGCAACAAAAGCCTATAGCATTACATTACACTGGTTATAAAACAATATTGGAAAGGAGAGTTTTTGATGGTTTTGATTTGTTGGACTAAGATGGGTGTAGACAACTAATGAATCCAACTAGTCTGGAGCAAAGGACCACATGGCTTCATGATTCATGGAAGCTTTAGACAAATGCAGACCAACCATGCAGAACCAGAATTTGTGGTAGCTGAATCTCAGGCTGTCTCCTTGCTGACAAATGGCAGAGATGCATACCATAAGGAAACAAATGTTGGTTATGTTGAAAAAATATACTATGTATATTAAGCATGGTAGAAAAAGTCAGAGCTAGCAAACACTACATTGGCTTATTATTTCATCATTAGGGATGACCAGAGAATGAGACGTGGCCGGATGTTTCATTTCCATTTTTAGATAGGTTTGTTCAAAGAAACTTTTAATAAACTTTCCCCTCCCTCATTGAAGATATAAAAAACAAATTTCCTATATTCATTTTACTTTCATGTCTGTCAATCATCAATCTTCTGATATGTCTCTTTAGCTTATTTGTTCTCTTGTACTGGGTATTCCCAGTACAGAGTCAAGATTCATCTGGAGGGGCTTGCCATCCAGACAGCCATGTATGTGTTTTGTGCCCTCAGTTAGGTCCTGGGTCCTTCTCTTGGTAGCTGATGTAAGCACTCATGTCACTACAGGGCATCCTATACCTGCATGTGCATGGTTCTACTTATGAACTACAAAGGCAACAATTACTGGCTTGGAATCACCAAGTCCACATCTCTGGTCCTGGGCATTTCAGTGCAGTGCAAAGCAAGACTCTGTATGGTGGAAATCAACCATTCAGAAGCACTGTTCTCTCTCCCAGATGAGTGAGTTGGTGTTGATCTGTTATTGTTATTCTCCCCTGCTCATTTCTTCCAGCACCCAAAGCACTCCTCTAACTCAGGTCATCTGGGCCATAATTATGGCTTAACCATTTTACACCATACAGCTTAGATGAAGGATGGAAAAAATTATCTTGAAGAGAGATAATATGTAGTTATTTCTACTGGATGCAACCATATGGTTTCAAAATCTGCATAGATAAAACATTCTCTGACTTCTCTCCACTTTACTTTGGACAATATCTCAGCACTTTACAGTTTTTGTAATTTAATCTACTTTAGATTTAAGAGCATAAGCATGGCCCAGGCCTTGTGAAAGTTTGGACTAGCATTCAATTCTAGTTTAATCTTTGCCTTCAAACTTTTCAACATTCACGTCCTTGCAAAGACTTGCCTTACATCTGTTGATAGGCAAGATGACTTTTCATTTAAGGCACTTTTCTTAGCATTCTTATCTGCTTCCTGTAAAATGAAATATAAAGTGTCAATTTAGGTAAGGCTTCTTTATACACTATATACCAAACAAGTCTGGCATTTTAGTATTTTCAGTTTATCATGGTATCTATAAAAACAACCATTGTTTTGCCACCTACAGGCAATCATTTGCCAGCATGTTTCTAGTGATACCTCTGATTCATCCATTGACATGTTTGAAAATAATTTCTCATACTTCTTTACATACATCATAGGTCAAGCAACTCCTGCAAGAAACTCCATGTTAAGTCTTATCCCTGGCATGTCTAATTAATTCATACTATACAACACTACGTATATCATACCAAATTATTCATTTCTTACAACTGCCTCCATCACTTCTGTTCCTTCTTTATTTCCTGGCTAGACCATTTTCCACACACCTTGTTAAACATGTTTGTAATATCACCACTTAAATTTAGCTTTCATTCTGTAATTCTTAAATCTGGACAGTTTTCAGTATGCTATTTTTATGACATTTTCTGTAGTCTTGCTATTTCAAACACAATGCATAAAATATGAGTGAACAGCTATCATATCTGAAACATATGTGTATCGCTGGAGGGTTAATAGTTTGTTAGAAAAATAATCAGTGGTATTGTGTACTTACAGATTGTTCCATTCTTGCTTGGAATAAGTATATTTTGTAAGTTTTAACAGTATATGCTGCGTACATATCTGCCTTTCAGAAGATCTTTTAGTCCCTTTCCAAAATTCCAGCTCTCTGTTAATATAAGCTGCTCTGACATATATTTCTGAATTCTCTCATACTTCATTTGGTTTCTTCTAAGAAAGCAAAAATGCTCTGTAGTTACCAAGGATATCAGATGTAATGTTTCTGTAAAGCTGCTAGTTTCTTTGAATGATTTGTCTAAATTTTTTGTTAGTGCTACCAAACTAAACACTTGTTACATGTCATAATACTAACACTTTATGAAAATATAAATGCATGTTTTATGCATGACTGTACATGTTGTGTATTTATTCATTCATTTATTTATGTAGTTACATAGTTAGTTTCACTTGCCATGACATATAGCTGAGCAATACACATTTATTATTCCAGAGGCACTTCTTGTAGGCTTAATAGAAAGGCTCAAAGCTCCAGAAGTATATTTGCATGAAACAGCAGAAAATATCAAGACTGGACTACAGCAATTGTGCTTGCTAATGGTCATTATGCTGTAATCTTAACAATCAACCTATAAAGCTAGAGCAAAATTGGAACTATATAAGAAGATAATTTTCTTATGACCCTGCTTGTTCCTGGCCTTAGAAGTGTAAAACACGTTATGCCTAGCTTACTCGCTTTAGAGTAATTGTACATGGAAGCATGGAATTGTACATTGCCTAGCTTACTCGAAAGACAAAGAATGATTACATATAGATAGGTGCGGTTAGAACAGTTTTGCGAATATTATAATTATTTAATAACATTTATTACTTTTATTGTTCACATCTTATTTACGTAGAATATTTTTATATTTACTATTTTTTAATAATATTGATAGGTTGTATGTACTCCTGTTGCCAAATCTCTGCCAATACTTTGCATCTTGTATTTTGTATTATGTGCTTTGATTTTCCCAGCAAAATGTTAAAGAACTCGATCCATGTGTTCTTTATATTTAGTGAATAATACATTATAGTACGCATATAAGCGTATAATTATTTTTAAGTTTAATAATGTGCTTTATGTGCACTCACAGTAGTATGATCTGAATGTTTTTTATTTGTTAATAGTGAGTTATGTATTTTATTCACGTAATTAAGGTACAGGGTCAGTTATGATATTTTTAAGATATTTTTAAAATATTTTCTAATTATTTGTATGAGAGTTCCTTGTACTTTATGTTTTCATGTGACTTGGATTTTCGCCTTTTGTAAACAGAAAGTGAAATTGGTTTGACTCCGAAAAAGTTGATTTATGTGTGTATGTTTTTAAATGTTAAATAAGGATATTGTGTTTTGACGCTCTTTTTTCTATATATATTTAATTAAGTAGAGAGTTTATTGATTCTGATGAAGTCCACGTTATGTGTGGATGAAAGCGCTTAATCCTAGTACTGATCTGTACTGTTTTGTTGGTGTGATGTCAGTCTTATAGCAATTAAATCGCTGTTGGATATCGCTTACCTGCGACTGCTTCTTCTTGGTGCATTTGGTGCTGATTTCGTTATTTTTTGAGTTGTTGGTTCTGCACCTACTTTACTTGATTAAGATAATTTTCTTATGACCCTGCTTGTTCCTGGCCTTAGAAGTGTAAAACACTTTATGCCTAGCTTACTCGCTTTAGAGTAATTGTACATGGAAGCAGCTTTATTAACTGGTAATGATGGTAATTAATTAAATAATACTCATTACTGGGAATTCATGCTAGTAATCACAGCACATTCAAAAATCATAGCTATCACCTTTGTTCTTGTATGTTTTCAACCAGATGGTGATCCTTTTATTAGTTTAAAACAGAACTCTGGTAAAATCTGCATAACCATTACATTTACTACAGAATAGCACACAAGCTGCGATTCATATAATGCTTCATTCATAGGTTTGGAAATGTCACCGCATTTATTATGCTTCTGATCACCCAAAGTAGATTCTGTCTTTAAATGATTAGTACATAGTGTACATGTATAAAGTCACTCTTCTTACAAAACACATACCTATCAATTTACCTGACACATATGCCAAGCTTACTTTGCAGTTCTGGATTTACTGCATGTTATTTGTTTAAAAATAGAGTTAGCATTTTAGAGCCTATAATTACTGGTTATGTAATCCATATTTAAAGAAAATGAAAGTGGCTAATTTAAAGGCTTTAGAAGCATACCCCAGCATTCACCTAAGAATAAGATGAATATACTATTACAGCTTGAAGCAAAATACTTTTTAAAATGTTTAGAAGAATTTATCAGTGTTTCACTAGACTGCCCAGTAGTGAAGGTTGATATTCTTTTGTTAAATATGATGCAAACTGCATTTGTTTTATATAATTACAACCTTTGTGAGTTTTAACACTAATGCTTAATTACATGCAGTGATACTTCACCTGAGTTTTTCTGAGTAACTGTAGACACTTTTTTTGTTACTGGGTTAAACACTAAATGCTAATTTTATTTACTCTACCTTTCTTGCATTATTTATTACATTATTTTTATAACTTTGTGCTTAAGGAGTGGAATGTAAAAATACTTTGATAGTTTATTATGTTTAGACTTTGATAGTTTATTATGTTTCAGGCATGTCTTAAACTTAAGCAGTCACATGGTATTTCAACTGCAGCAGGGCAAGCCACTCGGCAGCATGAACACTGGCTCTAGATGATTATCATTGCTGATCTAATACCCCAACTCCATGTGCAATAATGGAAAAAAAGGGGTTATGGCTGGCTGGATGGATGGTTGGGGAGGTATTTTAATAAAACCAAAATCAGTATTTTTAGAAATATTTAATATTATTATATTATTATTCAGTGATCTTCAATTAATAGTATGTAGTATGTCTTTTTCACTCAGTTTTGCTTTAGTACTCATATACTGAATTATAATAAATTGTGTTCCCAAAACCTGATGGGCTTGTTGCACATTCACATAACAAATAACATCAAAATTACCCAATCTAGGGACTTAAACCTTGTGTACAACATAAATAGGATATGTTGGATGGACAGGTATGTGTCTCAGAGAGTACCCTTTCTCTGGAACATGCTTCCCATCCATTTGAAGCAGAGTTCATCCCCAACCCAATTCATGTGTAACTTGGGCAAGTGGATGGAGATTTGGAAATTTAACCCTGGTCTGGCAGCCATGTCTGAATTAGACAGAGGAAGTCTATAAATGTCTGCCCACCCATGCCCAAGCCAGCTCCTTAAAATTACCTTGCCAGATACATTTGAGAAGCATGGCTAGGCTTAAAAAGGCCCCCTGTGGTTATTAGCTTAATAATCACCCATGAACCTATAAGTAAGCTGTTAATATTTTCAAAATGTGTTTATGGCATTTTTGTTTTGTTTTTACTAACAGAGCTTGACACTAAAATACTGCATGTGTTCATGTTAAATAATGGCTGACAGAGCTTAATTTTAAGATATGCCTGGGATTAGAAAAAGGCTCACCACTGAAAGTAATTGTCTACTTTAGGCCAGACAACTATCTTGATGGTGAGAAAATGCGATTCAGAAACAGCTATGGCAACAATGAGAAAGACCTCATTAATTGCTCATTAGCATGTCTCTGAATTACCTACAACCTAGCACTAGTGCTGCCAGACCTGAGAGATGTAGTGTACTGCTTAGTGGTCCATGTAGCACATCTGTAAAGGCAGCCACTTACACACACTCCCTTACATACAAACTCTAAATCATTCCCAGACAAACACACTCAACCACCCATCAACAGTCAACCGCAGGCAGAGGAAAGATTCACCTACACACACACACACACACACACACACACACACACACACACACACACACACACACACACACACACACCAAAACATTCCAAGACAAACACATAGAACCACTCATCAACATACAAGCCCCCCAGTCAATAACTCTTAGGGAAACACCTATTCACACACATAAACACTCCAACACATACATCCCCCCACCACACACACAAACACACTCTGTCTGCATTCATCTGTGTCAGGGATGAGGAGGTCAAAACAGGCACAATCACAGACACTCTTTCAAGCCAAGGGTAGCTGAAAGAATGTGTCCATGTGTGTTTGTGCACGTGTATGTGTGTGTGTGTGTGTGTGTGTGTGTGTGTGTGTGTGTGTGTGTGTGTGTGGCTGCATACGTGTGCGTGTATGTCTGGAGAAGTATATGATGGAGGTGCCTGATTCACTGAGCTGCATGGGCCACCAGCAGTTATTACCACATCAAAGTGTTTGCTAGCAATTGTGGTATGATACTCAAGAAATTCCATGCTATTCATCCTCTTACAATAGTGACCAAGAATGGAAATTCAGTACATAATGTTACTAAACAAAGGTACTCGGGCTTAACCCTGGGCCCCCCTCTATTATTTCCATCTCTTACAGGTAAGGCTATTAGTAAAACTCCGGCACAACTATTTATAGGACATCCCATCTTCTTTCACTAACAGATTGCTATTTCATTACTACAAAAATTCTTATTCTGAAGATGGAATATGGTCTCCCACTGTTACCACTGCATCCCTGCTCTAACACACACACATACACATAGCAGATTGCTGAAGATAAAATATATAATTTGCTTTGGTCGCTGATGCATGCAGACACCATTGCAACCTTCCTAAGAGATTTGACTGGGTTCCTGTGAACAGCAGAACTTCGTTGCTTTTCAGTATTCTCCCTTTCAGAACTCTCACATAGAGTGAGTGCCCTCATCTAAATATAAAACTTCAACTCAGGCAACAGGGCTTTATTCTATGAGACAACTTAGGCAATAACCCAATTATGCCTGTGGGAGTACTCATGGCGCTGGGATGTATAGGACAGCAGTGTGTGTGTGTGTGTGTGTGTGTGTGTGTGTGTGTGTGTGTGTGTGTGTGTGTGTGTGTGTGTGTGTGTGTCTGTATATGTAAATGTGTGTCAATGTGTTTGTAAGTGTGTGTGTGTCTGTAAGTATGGCTAAGGAAATTTATAGTGGGTTGGCATGATGGTTAACAGGTACAAGGTACAGGGTTTGATAATCATCTTCAAAAGGAAAATTAGCTAGGCTTAAAATGGCCTACAAGGGCAGTTAGCATTGTACTTACCTATGAACCTATAGACGTGTGTGTGTGTGTGTGTGTGTGTGTGTGTGTGTGTGTGTGTGTGTGTGTGTGTATGGGCAAAGGTCTGGGAGAGTGTGTGTGTGTGTGTGTGTGTGTGTGTGTGTGTGTGTGTGTGTGTGTGTGTGTGTGTGTGTGTGTTTGTGTGTGTGTGTGTGTGTGTGTGTGTGTGTGTGTGTGTGTGTGTGTGTGTGTGTGTGTCTATGTGTGCATGCGCAAACATCTGGGAGCGTTTGCATGTGTTTCTATATGTGTGTTTGTGGGTCTGTGTTTGCATGCATGAACTTCTGGGAGAGTGTGTGCTCTTGTGTGTACATGCAAATGTCTGGAAGTGTGTGTTTGTGTGTGTATGTGTGTGTGTGTGGTTACACTTCATAATCTTGAATTACCAAAAGCTCAAAATTCAGTAACCTGAGACCATGAAGCTGAAAACCAGAATGCTGAAAGTGTATAAGAGCAAATTCAAATATCTCTAATCTGGGCTTATGCATTTCCGGTATGTCACGTGTAGTGTTATGGTGCCTGAAATGGCAGGTAGGTGATTGTTTCTGTGTGTTTTTGTACATGGCGTGTGTGGGTAAGGGTATAGTGGTGTAAGTGTGAGTGTGAGTGTTGAATTTTTTGGTGTTTGTGTATGTGTGATGTGTATTTGTGTGCGAGCGAGTGGAGTATGGCGTGGTGTGAGAGTTTTTTTTTTTTTATGTTCTGTGCGACCTCAGAGTTGGTATATATGAGTAGGGGGTGTACTGGGGCACAACACCCCACATTTGGGGTGCATGGGGGCTTGCCCTCCTGCTTATATGTAATGGAGGGTTGTGTGGTTTGTGTGCTGTGGGTGGAATGGTGTGTATGTTAAGTGGTTTTTGGTGTATGTATGTTCATGATTGTGTGATTCGGGATTGTGGTTTCGGTGTTGTGAATGTTTCGACTTTATAGTCTTGGGTTACTGAATTTCGAGCTTCCAGTAATTCGAGATTATGAAGTGAAACCATGTGTGTGTGTGTGTGTGTGTGTGTGTGTGTGTGTGTGTGTGTGTGTGTGTGTGTGTGTGTGTCTGTTTTTCTGTGTGCTCATGTAGGGGAGAGTGGCTATGTTTGCAAGACGTGTGGGGTGGTAGGTAGAAAACTACAGTGATCAGGTTTGATAGTGTAGTGTTTGATTCAGAAAGATGTTAATTAGCCACTAATAAAGTGTTTCTTGTGTGGCTTTAACAAGTGGCTGAATTGGGGATTCTGTCTGCATTGCTGATTGACCAACCCACATTGGCCAGTTTGGGTGAGAGGAGAGAACCTGTCTGAATCCTAGGGACTGTTGTTAATTGCTTAGCTCTTTACTAAAGTATGAAACCCAATGTTTGAAACCTTAAACTTTGAAAATTAAAGTGTGATTCTCAAAAAAAAAAAAAAAAAAAAGGAAAAGAAAAAAACATGACTTGTGAAACTCAGTGTTATACTTTTAACCCCCCTGTCCTACCTACCTACCTACACCTATGTCACATGTATACATGAGCTCTTTTTGCTCTAATATGGGGGGGCATTTTGAGATACTTAAATCTTGGAATTAGCACACATTTCTTTTATCCAGACTTTAAGTTTTGTTATTCTGAGGATTACTATTGCTATCCTCATCCTTTGTTACCAAAATTGTTTGTGGATGGAATTCAGCAACTCCTCCTATATGGTATGCCATCCACAGCAATGATAAAGTTGCCATTCAGAAATGATGCATCTATCAGGGGTCAGCATTGTGTGAAATGAACCACACATGGGATTCAGAAGTACTGTTTTTGCTGACACTGATTGGTTAAAGTGGGTCAGCTATTGCAAAGAAGAAAATCTCCATTTCAGAGACAAGGCAAAGCTACATAGAGGAACATTGTGTTAGCATTTCATTACCTCATTTAAGACATTGTCTCTGAATCGAACACTGCGCTATCAGACCTGACCATGGAAGTGTCTCCCCACTAGCTCATGCATCATGGTAACACAGCTCCCATAACACAAGCACAAAAAAACATACACATACACACATATACCATGGCTTTGCTATACTTAACTGTAGTGTGACTACTTTCATAGGACTGAAAAGGTGAATATCAAAAAACATCTTTCACTTTTACATCCAAGAGAAAAAATAACTTCTGTGCCAAGTTAGTTTGGGGTGCCAGGCATTTCCAGGTGAGATCATAGGGCTAATCAGCATCATCCACTCTGCCAGACTGCTGCATTAGCATGCAACTTCCCCAGTGAGACTGTTCTCCATGCTCTAGCCACCACTAGGGGAAAAAAATTCCTGCAGAGCAGCCTCTGAATCAGAAAGGCTTACAGTGGTGTGGAAAAGTTTTGGGTTAAGGCTTCCACGTCAAGGTAGGCATTTCAGAATCCAAAGGCTGGTTACATGCAGCTCATAAACCATACACTGCAACAGTGCACTGAGTTTTGGGATGTTTCTAACAGAAATATCCTGAAAAGAGAAATGAAACCATATGGTCCCCCATATTCGTAATTTACAGCAGTCAGTACATGAACTCAATAAAGTATGTTGAGCAGTATTATATCTATGGGTAAGATATGATTCATGGATGCTGAATCATTGTACCTGATTCTAGAATGAGATAAATGAGAAAGCTTGTATCAACTGTATTTAGGTCAAGGAACTTTACTAGGCTAGAATTTTTGGAATTTAGCCCCCTCCAACACATTGTAGCTTCCATAACCCACCCCCAAAAGTAAAATATTTAACTGTAAACAATGATGAATATGCCTTTTAAAAATCTAGCGCAGCTCATTGAACAAAATGAATGAATTATTTGTAAAACGTGTGCACTGTGATGGAACAGGGTGTATTTGTGGTGATTTACCCTGGTAACATTGTACAATGTAATGTCTAATGATGGAATATCATGTGCATAATGTCACCTTCCAGTGCTTTTGAGGATGGTTGTATCAAACAAAGAAAGTGATTTAGATACACCATTAGGTACTGTGTGTTCAGTGATGTCTCTTCTGCAAAGCAGAACTGCCATAAAAATTGGGTGCACTATTCATCTAAAGGTGTAGTACCTATACTGATCTAGTTGTGAATGTGACACACTGAGCCAGATTCCAAAAGAGTTGCTTTCAGTGTAAGGGCTGTCTACAAACTGGCTTTCACCATGGGCCAGATTCCAGAACATCTGCTCTCATAGATTCATAGGTTCATAGGTAGGTACTAGGCTATTGGCCCTAGGGCATAATTAAGCCTAGTCAAACATATTTTTGTTTACGCTTCCCTCCTAAGTGGTTTAGTTTCCTGCACCCCTGTCTAGCAGGGCCACTGAAGTGATTCCCGGGGTGACTTTCCTGTTTCCAATCCACTCATCAAGATTCCTCTTGAAGAGCGCTAATGAGGAGCTCGGCCTCACATTTATGGGGACCTTATTCCAGAGCAAGGGGAGTCTCTGGAACAAGAATCTGTCCCTCCAACAAGTCATTTTTATTGCTGATGTCAGGTTTACCTCTGGTGGATTGGGTTTTCCTTAGGTGGAGAATTTCTAGCAATTTGGGATTTGACGTAGCCTTGTATGTCAGGCAGAGATCACCTCTAAGTAGTCAGTACACGACAGAGTACAGTCTGAGTTTTTTTAGCCTCATGGCATAGGGCAACTGTTTGAGGCCCGTTATACTCTTTGTGAGGTACTTTTCAATCCTCCCCAGTTGTTGCAGATGTCTTGTTACATTCCGAATGGGGCATTATATTCAATAATGGGTCTAATAAGTGATGAGTAGAGGGGGACAATAACATCCTTATTCCTGGATGCAAACCCTTTTGTGATAAGGTGGGCCATGTAGAAGGATTTTCTAACCACTTTAGCAATATGGTTGTTGAAGGAGAGTTTACTGTCCACCTGGTCTCTTATCACACTCTCTGTGGTAAGTGGGCTACCACCTATGTTGTAATTCATAGGTACTTGGTTTTTCCCAAAGAGGATGACAATGCACTTTTTGGCATTTAGCTTGAGGCCGTGGTTTTGGCACCACATATCTATAACCTTAAGACCCTTTTCAAGGATATCTATGTCAGTAGGGGTCTCAATTATGGCACCCAGTTTGCAGTCATCTGTGAACTTTGTTAGCCATAGTCCCTCCGTGTTTGCTTGTACTTCCGAGAAGTAGATACCGAACAGGAGTGGTCCCAGGACTGAGCCCTGTGGTATACCACTAGTCACAGGATTGGAGTCGGATCTAGCATTTCCTATTCTCACTGAATGGGTTCTATGTATGAGCCAGTTAGCAACCCATATTGTAACATATGGGTTTATATTTAGGTTGGTGAGTTTTTCAATAATTCCTGAGTGGAGAATGGTATCGAAGGCCTTTGCAACATCAAGGTATGCTGTGTGAACCACCTTTCCCTCATCTATTGCTTTAGTGACCATTTTGAAGAAGTCAACCAGATTTAGGAGACAAGACCTTCCCTTTACAAACCCAAACTGGGTGGGGTCAAGGGTTTGTAGGTTCCCAATGCCTTTGTTTATGAGTTTCAAGATGATGCGCTCCATGGCCTTGCAGACGAGACTCGTCAGGCTGATGGGGCTGTAATTTCCGGGGTCAGTGGTGGCACCTCCTTTATGGAGTGGTATAACTGTTGCCATGTGCCACTCTGTGGGCACATAGCCTGAGGTGAGGCTGTGGTTAAACATGGTATTAAGGTGAGGGATTAATTTGTTTTGGAGTTCACGTAGTATTCAGCCTGGGATGCTGTCTGGCTCCATAAAAGCTGTGTTTCCTGCCTTGGAAAGTGCTATTTTCACCTGAGTGTCTGTGACTTTAGGGGCAGTACAATCTTCTGGTATGGAAATGGGTCCTTTGGGGGGTGAGGGTGGGGTGAAGTTTGCACTGAACATATCTGCCAGTATATTGGCGATGTCAGTTGGTTCCGTGAATTTTGAACCATTATGCTGTAGCTCGGAGCAGATCTGGGAGTCTGGGAGTGGTTATTTAGGTTTTTGACATAGCTAAAGAATGCTTTGTGGCTGTCTTTGGTGTCTGTTGAAATTTTTCTTTCAAAGCTTGCCTTAGAGGTTTTTATGAGGGTTCTTAGCTTTTTGCTAAGGTTGGTACGAGAGCCCCTCCATTCCTGGGTTTTTACTCTTTTTTGCAATAATTTCTTCCTTCTATTATAGACCTTATTTATGGCCGGGGTCCACCAGACTGGTTTCTTCTTTTTTGAGGAGTGGGTCTTGGTCTTGTTTGGGATAGCACAGTCCATGCACTCATGTAGGTGCTCGTACAGTGCTTTTGTGTAGGATATAGCAGATTCAATCATATTGCCTTTTGCTGGGGAGTAGCAAAGTTTGCCACCTCTGTCTTGAGTAGCATAAAGTTTGCCTTGGAGAAGTTTTTCACCATGGTTTCTTTTGGAGTGGGGGGGTGAAAGTGATATGTGGATATCTATGGTGATGAGGTTATGATATGATCTGACCAATGAGGAGTTTACCACAGGTATGGAGCATTTGTCCCTCATGTTGGTGATTACCTCTTGTGGGGGTGTTAATAAGCTGGTCCAGAGCATTGGAGTTAATGTACTCTAGGAAGCACTGAGCAAAGGTATTAGTACTTTTGTAGTTTTCCCAGTTGATGTTTGGGTAGTTGAAATCACCCAGTATAAGGGTGTTCGGTTGGACTCTCATGTTTTCCAGTACCTCGAGGAAGGAAGAGTGCATGTCATGGGGCTGGGAAGGTGATCTGTAGCAAGCCACAATCTGGATTGCAGTTTTGCCCATCGTCAGTTGCACTTGGATGATTTCTGAGACATTATACTTTGCAACCAGTCTGGAGATATGGTTATCCTTGATGAATATGGATGCGCCTCCTCCCTTTGTATTTCTGTCCGGGTTTTGCTGCTGAAATGTGTGGTATGAGTTGTAGCCTGGAATTGCTGGGGTGCTCTCTTGGGCCTTGAACCAGGTCTCCATTACTGCACAAATATCAATTTTCTCCATGCTGAGGAGTGCCTCAAGAGAGTGCATTTTGAGGTTTACTAGCGTTCAATAGCATGACCCTCAGTTTTTTGTCACTAGTACTTGCTACAGCGGTGGATTTGTTTTTGAGCCTTGCCTAAAAAAGGCACTATTGGGGTGGCAAAAGCCTTTGCCAGTATCCAGAATCCCTGGGGTGCCAGGTGCAAGCCATCTCTGGCGAAGCATCAAGGCTTGTTGAGCATGTCATCCCAGGCAGACAGGTGCTGGATCTCCTTTGAATGACACCAGAAACTTAGCCAACTGTTGAAATTTATCATTTTGTCCTTTTACTGAGTTATCATTCTTGATGAGGGTAAGATGCTACTCAGGGCTAGGGTCATACCTGCCTTGATTACATAATCAGAGAGCTCCTCTATGTCTCTTCTCAGGTCATTCACACCAACATGGACAATGGCAGAGTCATACTTGTACTTGTTGTACAGTGACCTGAGTGTGTGGGTAATGTGGTGGATTCTGGCACCAGACAAGCAACTGACAGTGACCTTCTCCTTGTCCAGCCTGGTGAGTCTCAGACTGCTCTCAGTGCAAGTGGACACTTACATTGACAGCAAGTTTTCTGGACCCTGTCCCATTATCCTTGTACTCAAGCAGTGTTTCACTGAATAACAATGAGTGTTGATATAAGTGCAGGATACTAACAGCCATGATACGCACTATGGGCACAGGATATCTGCTATACTTCACAGTACAGCTCTATTACAGTTATGACTGGTGCTACACATACTGCTACTTTTTACATGAAGACTTTTTGCATTAGAGGCTCAGTCATATTAAGACTCACAGTGTGACACTGTGGCAATGGGAACGATGGCAAATATGGAGCCATATTGGTATACAGTTTGAATTTGGAACTTCAATTTAGGCAACAGCTATTGTTTGTACATACCAACTCTTTGTTTCCAAAGCAACAATGAAACTTAAAAACAAAATAACTTGTTAAATATCATATTCAACATTCATATGTTTAAACGCACAATTAGTTTTGAGCATACATATTATATGCATTTTATTTTGTACTATATGGCAACTTCAACTGAATGGTTCAAGTACCACATGACTCCTAAATAAAAGAGAAAAACAATAACCCTACAGAATATTACATCCATAAAATAGCAGAAAGTATCCTAAGAACTAAGCCAACACGGGAATAAGAAAGGAGTTTCTGCCAATAGGGATGAGTGCAATTAGGGATATAGACAATAAGCAAGAAGGGGCTGGAATTCATTGGAGAAAACTGGCAAAGAAACCAAACTATTGGGAACAAATAACTAGACAGGGAAAGATGATGGCATGGGAAGACACCAAGTATTTATTTGGACCCCAGGTTAGAGATTGCCTTTGTTATTAAGGATTGATATCAATGTATAGGCAAAGAGAAAGAAATAGGGGATCCTAAACAAAAGACCAGCACTGGTAGAGTTTTTAGTAGAATCTAGAACAGAAGCTGCCATTAAAAAAGTAATAATTAGTAGAGCATATAAATCAATCAGAGGAGGTTAGAAAGGATTGGAAAGATAGACCGGATAAGCAATTCACAAAGAAACAATGGGAGGCTATATGTATGTCTCCCAAATATGCAACAAAATGTAGAAGATTTAGGATTTTTGCTTGGAAATGTTTACATAGATATTTTTATACCCCAAGTAGACTCCGGAGAATTTTACCTTAGGTAGACAGCAAATGTTGGAGGTGTGACAGGGAAGAAAGAGGTACCTTGGAACATATTTTCTGGCAGTGTAGTGACCTGGTGGACATTAAGGATTTCCTGAAGGATGCACAGCCGTAGATTCTGGGTGGACAAATTGGTGTGACGAGAGAAATTATTTTTCTGAGCTATGATTCAGAATCAGAACTGCCTAGACATGTAAGGCCTTGCAGTGTCTAATTATGGTGGCTGCCAAAAAAGCAATTACTAGAAAATGGAAATCAAAATCTGAAACACCTACATTAGAAGTAGTGAATATAGTAACAGAGATAAAATGACTGGAATTGAAATCTTTAAAAAAGGGTAGGAACAAACTACATAGGAAAAATGGGAATTGTGGGAACAATACAGACAGGGGATGAATGAGGTTTAAAATAAGGCAGGACTTAAATGAGGTATGTCATGTTTGACTGAAAAGGATTGGGTAGGTTATAAGTGATATATAATGTTTGCAACTGGGAGTGTTTCAATATAGATTGTGATGTAAAATGCTTGCAACTAGGACTGTGTTGTGTGGTTTGATTTCATGTATATAACTGTATGATTTCCTGTGTCATAAGTGATGGTTTAATAAAGATGTTTCTTATTTAAAAAGAAATAAAGGGCAGGAATTGAATGAATTATGTAAATTTGTTTGGGTTATGTGATATATATAGCAATATATGTGAAGTATGTTTGTAAACGCGAACTTGTTAATACAGTTTGATTACTTTATATAAATGTAAATCTGCCTATGTCTCAAGTGATAATTCAATAAATGTGTTTAAAAAAGAATCTATCTCCTCTTGTATAACTTAGAATAACCAATGAAATAAAATCTAATAATCTTTGGAAATACTCAAAACTATTAATATTTGGAAATATGTATTACTTTCAAAACATGTTTTATAAGTACAGTCTATATCAATCTATATCACAAAACAATGGGGTTATCAAAACTATTTCACCAGATATATTACAAAAAATAGTGCTGGCAACACATAAATCTTTCAACAGGATAATACACACAAATTCTAGCTTTTACATGAGAATTGGTCAACATCATTGTGAAAAATAACATAGTACAAACAAACACGTGAATAATGTACAATAAATTAATATTCTAGACATTCAAATCACAGTAGACAATTATCCTTCCAGGTAAAGATCAGCAAGAGCAGAATCATAGTTCATAGTTAATGTCAAGCTACTCATGGTCATTTAGACCTTTAATATAGCTGTGTCCTTCATATTATACTTGTTATCCCCATAGGATCCCAAGCTGCCTCTTAAGGCTATCCAATGAATCTGATTTTCTGATCTACAGTGGAAACCCATTCCACAACCTGGGAACACACTAAGTAATAAATTTGCCTCTCTTCACAGTTCTATTTTTATTTGCTCTATAATTAGGCCCCCTGTCTCTTATCCCAGGACATTGTTTCTCTTAAAATTAAATTAAAGTCAAGCCTCAGGTTCTTATCCACATTAGCCATGAATGTTATACAGAATTTTCCCATCACCAGTCTGTAAAGTGTAGTATAAGAGCTCATCTGTTTGAGTCTGCCTTTATATGCTAAGTTCTTAACAGACCGTATTCTGACTATTCTCTCCTCTTTCACTCAGTCACCAACTTCCTCACAGGGCAGAGCCTGGGGTCACTACACTCAACCTAGATACTGCTGAAGCTTTGTCAGAAGGGCCAACTCCCAAACATTTTCACTGAGAATTTTGTCTTTGTACAATAGGCTGGGGTCACTGCATTTGATCCACATACTGCTGAAGCTTTGCCACAAGGACTAACTCCCAAACATTTGAAAATTTGGTATTTGTACATCAGGAAATTTAATTTAAAGAATCTTGCTGTGTGTTAATTTCATCTTATCAAATACGTGCCTGCCTGTGATGGAAATTATTTTTTAATACCCCCACCAACAGAGCTGTCCTTGCACTCTGAGGAAGACGTACTGAGTTGGCCACTGTCCTATCTCTTTGACCAATAGTTTACACTGTATATGCTAGTTACTTAGTTTTCCTGGGTAGCAGGTTTCTGCATTCAGGAAATGAAAGGAAACCAGTTCACCTGGTACCTCTGCTAATTGCTTTGTATTGGTATAAACTGTTATAATTTGACCTCTTAAACAGCATGTTGATAAAACAGCACACACACACCCTTCAAAGTTTAACCCAAAAATGTTCATTAATAACTTATCATGTATTAACCAGAATTTCTTAACAATCCTCCCCTTGGATGATGCTGTAAATGAATTCATTGCAACTTTCCTGAATATCCTAAATAGCCTTGCACCTCCTAGAAGGAAGAGACTAAAAACAAATAATGGACGTCGACTATCCAAAAAGAGTAGACTGCTAATGCAGGATAGAGAAAAAACATGGAAAGAATGGCAAAAATATAAATCACTATTTCTTAAAAACTTCAGAACGCTTCGTAATCATACTAAAAAGCAAATTAGTTAAGACAAAAAACTATACTATAATAACTTTCAGAATGATACTAAACACAGTCCTAAAACATTCTGGAGAGCCATTAAAGAAATCTTGCATCCTAGTCATAAATTCAAAGCTAACACCTCTCCCAATAACTCTTCATTCAAAACTGCAATACAACTCTACTCATTTCATAAATAGTATAGCATCTCTCACCAAGGATTCCCCAACATCTAATCATAATCCTGCCCAGCAGCCAAGTATCTCCACATCCACTTCAAACCTGTGACCACATCTTATGTAAAACTGCTCTTAAACAAACTCAAACCATGCACTGCTTCAGCTAATGACCTTCCAAGCGACTACCTTAAAATAGCAGCCAATAGCATTGCATTCCCTGACTCAATCCTTATAAATAGGTCAGTTCAGGAATCTCATGTTCCTTCTCTCTGGAAAAAGTCACACATTATCCCCCTGCACAAAGGAAGAAATTCAACAGACATTACTAACTTTAGATCTATCCTGCACACAAATGGCGTCCATCCTTCCACAGTACTAACACTGCACTTCTAACCTGTATAGACTATATGCTGCCAATAAAGCTGGGGATAATGGCAAACTAGTGTGTTCCTTATTTCTAAACTTGTCTAAAGCCTTTGACAGAGTTTGTCCCAGCAAATGTCTACTTCAAATGCCCTCAATAGGTCTTTCTTAGCCTACCCTTCTATGGTTCAAAAGCTACTTATCCAATAGGTATTGGGCAGTAAAATGGCACCCTCTATCCATACTTCCATACCTCCCAGTCATCAGTGGTGAACCACAAGGCTCTATCCTTGGTTCCTTCCTGTTTAACATTCTCACCCATGCATCCACACAACAGGCCTCTCTAGTACAGTACGTAGATGACTCCACATTCATTTGCACATATGACAATGTAGCACACCCCCAAAAAATTACTCAGGAACCTTTAATAACTGAAACATGGCTTTGTAACTCACAACACATGCTCAGCCTAAGAAAACAAAGTACTACTTTTTCCCCAATTCCCTCTCCCATGAAAAAATAAAATTTAAAGTCCTCTCTCTCTCTTGATAATTTGAAGTCATGCCTCATAGCAAATCATTAGGGATGATAGTGGATGATGATCATAAATTTGACCTAAATATACATAATTGCATAAGAAAAACTCATCAAAAAATAGAGATGCTTTATAAAGCCAAAAGCTTTCTCACTGATGGAACTAAAGCTATACTTGCCACTACTTTTCTCCTCCTCCCCATAATTATTTATGGTGCTTCCATCCTCACTAACCTTCAGGCATCACAAAAATCAAAACTTGAACAATGCTATAACAAAGTTGCTGAATTTGCAGCAAATGTTTTTGGACTAAATCAAACAAGACAATATCATCTAGTGACAGTGAGCAAAAGATTGGATTATGCTCAGTAATAGGCATAATTATGACTACAAGAAGTGATTTTAGGAGCTTAGTATCTCTGGCATCTACAGTACTTAATCCCATCTTTCATAAAGCTTTAGTTTTGATATGTTGGATGTGAAATTAAATATAAGTTCATTACAAATAATTGTACCAAGTCCCCTGACCTGCTTTATGATTTCCAGTTTCTCCCCATCATTATCCCCAGTTTGTAATATTTTCCAGATTTTATTGCTTTACATTTATTATAATTAAATTAAGTCCCATGTTATTTATCCATTTGTGAAGCCTACTTAAATACTCATTCAGGTCCTCCACATCCTTAGAATTGCTTATTTCTGCCAACACCTTACCATCAGCATATTAGCATACCCAAAAGTTAGCAGGGGTATGCAGCCACAAAGCCACCAAGTTAAACAACAATGTGTTCAATACTGACCCTTGAAGTAACCCCCCAGTAACTGGTAACCATCTTGATGTTATGTCCTTGTATTTAACAGATTGTTTTCAATCTATCATTCGGTTTATAATCCAATTTTAGTACACAAGGCTTTACATTTAATCTTTCTAAACACAGTGCTATTCAATCAAGTAATAACATCTCAAAAGTTTTTGTAACATCTAGTTAAACTACCAAACCCACTTTCACCTTGTATATCAAAGTAGTCATTTTATCATAAAGCTTGGATAGGCATACTATAATTGATATTTTAATAAAACCATATTGTGTATCATCAGCATTATGGCCATATGCATTTCCATTGATTAACTGATGTAATATGCACCTTTAAAAACATTTTCTAATTACTAATGTAAGATTTATTATCATTTAAATTCTTCCATTGTTATACTAAGGAAGTCTTCTATTGTTATAGTAGGGAACTTTTCCATTGCAAAATAAAACCAAAAACCAAACTGAGGGAAAAGAAAATAAGGCTCACCAAGCAGCGAGACTGACCAAGTTAAAAGTAGTTTAATAATCCACAATTTAAAAGATAAGTGCTTTCATCTAGAATGCTAGACCTCATCAGATGCTATCAAAAAATCACGTGAATGATTTATACCCTGCAAGTCACATGACTGACCAAGCCTTTTAAAATGTTTAAAGAAACTAAGTATTAACTACAATTATGCTGATAAGTCATTAAAGCAAGCTGAACTCATGCATTGACAATTAATAAAGCATAATTTATACAACTAATTGTTATATATACATGAGGAGAACAAAACAAATGCTGGGTTTACTTTTGTTAAGCCTTCATTTTTAACAGGCTCATGATACTTAAAGTGTCATTGAGACTGAGTGGAGCCATGGCATTTAAATAAATTTGCCACCACAGTTCATGCTGCTTAAGAATGATTCCCCAAGGTTCACCCCTTGGGCTGCACTCCACTTTCTCCAAGACAGTAAATGTAAAGTTATGATCAGTATGCATAGATAAAAGCTTAAATAATACATTGGTAGTTTTTGTTTTTTACATCATAAACATGTCCATAGATGCGCTGTTTGATCTTTTGCTCAGTTTTTGATAAAAAACACAGGGCATTTTTGGCACAAAGTAATGTAAACAACACCCTGCATGTGACAATTATATTGGTCCTTTATTTTTAAATTCTTACTACCCACTTGTCTGGAATCACCTTCAAAAATATACTGCCACTGGCCACATGACCCACATTTGACCATTTTGTCAGTGACTTCGATCTTGCAGTGGGAAATATTATCAAAATAATTTTTAAAGCTATGTCCAAGTTTGTACATGATTTTTGGACATGCATCTAGTTTATCATAAATGTCTCTATTATTAGAAATGAGCTGATAGTTCTTAATTAAAATATTACACAAAAGATGAGTGAACCAGCAAGCAGGCAAATACAGTTACACACCAGCTGAGTCCAAAATGTAAAAAGAAATCACTGGAAACCAGGGCAGAGTGAGCTAAAATCCTTTAATAATTCCAAACAATTTTCCAGGTGCAGAGAGTGAACTGAAGTCCTTTAATGGTCCCAAGCAATTTCCAGATACACAAGTAAAAACTTTCACCTAGAGGGCTTCCTCAGGCACATAAATCCAAATGTGTTCACTCTGTGCACCAGGAAAATTGTTTGGAATTATTAAATGATTTTAGTTCACTCTGCCCTGGTTTCCAGTGATTTCTTTTTTCTTAATTAAAAAATTAACAATTTGAACGCTATCAGTATTGAAAGTAGTAACAAAACAATGACCAAAGTAATAAACAGACTGGTCATGGCCAGATTGCTCACAATGAATAACAGTGTCTGTTTGATTGTTCAATGATACTCCATTGGTGTTATCCAATGCTAGGATACAGTTTGTGGTACTTGTATTGCCAGGTAAGGAGACATAAACATGTGAGCTTCTCTTATTAAAAACTTCATTCATAATAACGTACCATATGAAAAGGATAACCCCTATTTAAAAAAATTTGTGTGGCTTGCAGAGTATAAATCATTCACATGTTTTTTTGATAGTATCTGATGATGTCTAGCATTTTAGATGAAAGCACTTATCTTTTAAATTGTGGATTATTAAATTACTTTAAACTTGATCAGTCCCATTGTCTGGTGAGTCTTATACTCTTCCATTGTATTAATATTAACTTTGATATAAGTTTTGAATTCTTTAAACTGGTTAACCCTGTATAATATGTATTAACTATATCTGAAATTATATATTTGTCAATGACAATTGAATGATAAAAATATAAACTAATTCATTATTTGATTTCTTGGTATTAACATACTTGGAGAATTTATTTTTGCTATTAAGCAATGCCAGTTAATGATTCCTAATACTTCTATCTGAAATGCAATTAAATTTTAAGCCTGTTAGTAACACCTTTCATATAGTTTTTATTGCATATTGTGCAGTTTCTTATGTAATGTTTGTAAACATGCTTTTTTTTCTAAAAAAGTTTAAGTGCTTTCTTCACCAAGGTTTACATGCCCCCAGATACTTTTACATCTTTTTTTCTAAGAATGTAAAGCAAACGCTTTCATCTTCTTCCATCCACACTCTTCATTTACATCTAAACTTTCCTGTTGCCAATCAATACTACCCAACCTATATGAAAAAACAATGGATTATGCAGGACATAACAGGAGTAAATAGGATATGTTACTGTGCAGCTAAATTAATAACAGATAAAGTCTTACCACAAAAAATATAGAGCAATAAGGGAAAGAAAGACAAGAAAGAAAATACCATTATGGAAATATTAAGTAGAGAAAACTATAAAGCAATTAAGACAAGAAATGTCCCTGTTACAAGAGAATAGAAGAGAGAAAAGATAAAAAAAATACATACAAACATAGATGTGATAAAAGCAATGTGCAGTATTAGAACAGACCAGGATCTATCATACAATATTGCAAATAAACTAAAGATAGCAACACCGGCGGAAAAGCTTAGAAGATATAAATATAAAAGCATAAGAAGCAATTTGCTGATGACCCAAAAATGTTTTATATAGAAATCCCACCAAAAAAGAAGTAGACACGTTATGGAGAAAAATCTTTTTTCCCGTGGAACATAATAAAAATGCTGAATGGACAGAAGAAGTAAAGGAAACAGAAGTTCAACTGTACAGATATGAAATGGGATGACGTAATGGCCAGAGAAACTGAAACAAAAGTAAGAAAAGCTCCTAACTGAAAAACCCCAGGCCAGATGCAATACCTAACTTCTGGCCTAAAGTATTAACATCTTTACATGAATATTTAGCTCTGAGTAAGAAATAAATTATATGTGCAGCCTAAACAGACACCAGCCTGGTTAACAACAGACAAAATGATACTCCTCCTTAAGAGTAAACCTGCAAGCTACCCTAAAAACTTTAGACAAATAACTTGCCTTCAGATGATATATAAACTATACACTAGAATTGATGTCAATAAAGTTTATAGTCATATAGAAGAAAACTCACCCCGGGATTCATGAACCTTGCGCCAGGCGCCAGCATAGCGTCGGCGTTATAACGCCAAATATGGCTGCTTAGCGATTCAGGTATGAATGAATTCCACGTGCACTACCGGCGTGCGCCGGACGGTCCCCGCCCCCGGCGTAGGTATGCAAAACACACTGTGTGCGGTATTGCACCATGCAAATGAGGGCAATAGCGATCCACGAAGTGGCGCAGGCGTAGCGTAAGGGCACGGCAATGTAAACCAAAAAAAACGGTTTACATTTACCCAAACATACCGGAGGAGTAACGGAAGGCTGTCAAAGTCAGGTATCATATAGGTGCAATATGCCAATGTGGAAAGGCACCGAGAATGTCCAAAGAAAATATGCACAAAATGTAAAAAATGACATAAATGGCACGTACGTAGAAAGAACAGCAGACCCCGGGATGTGTGCACAGAAGTTGTAAAGCAATGAAATAATATGATAATGTCCGAAAAGAGCATTAGAACACAAATCAGCTGCACAGCCACCACACACCATAGTATGTATGTAAAGCTGCAACCCCAGCGCAATGGTTGTCAAGGAGTGGAGGCGGTGTCCGGCGCCGTAACCAGGTATTAGTAGTCAATTCCATGCAAATGAGGCAGATAATAGTGAATCGCAAAAACGGCGCCAGCGTAAGGATGGAGCAAACGGCGTAGCGGTACTACACCGAGGAGTGGCCTACACCAGTTACATGTCAACCACACAGGGGTGTGCCACTGTAGGAGGAAGGATATTGGAGGACAGCAAACCTGGGCTGTACAATGCATATTACAGCATCATGACTGGCGTGTTAGGAAATAGATGCGCTGACAGTACCGAATCGTACAAATGCATGTGCACGAGGACGACTACGTTCCCGAAACCAGTCATGTGACGGCCTCACCGGCAACAACCAGGGATATAGGAAGGTAATGCTGAGAATACGAGAAAATGCGGAAGCAGTGTAAATGTATCCGTAACGAGCAATTAACACCAATCAATGCAGGAAGGGCAACGCCGGTAGCTGCTAAGTCTGCATGCAGACTCCTGCAGAACGGGAAAGGGAGGCATATGAGAGCAAAGATAATAGGGGATGTAGTAGAAATGCAAAGAGCAAAGAACCGAAATAGCACAGCCAAGTACAGATGTAGCATAACTGCGGCCGCAGATAAAATGCATCATATGCCATGTGCGTGCAGGATGCAGTAATGTAAGATGCCA
>NC_056737.1:673941230-673958730 GCF_019279795.1 Protopterus annectens
AAATTTTCAGGGATTACAATGTTTCAGTAACGATATGTTGCCTAATATACCATCAATGTCATATTTATTAGCCCATTTTGCTGCGTAACTCACATTATGTGCTCTCTGCGATTGCATATTCTTCACGTCACCAGTCAAACGCGGATCACATGATCTGTTGCTTCAATAATCTCCCATATCCTCTACACGACTGCTACGTACCCTTCTGTCATAACACGTGTGTCTCCTTCCCTGTATCCACTGTAGTGTCTATAATCACTATTTACTCTGCTGTGTGTTCCCCTGACCTATGTTCAGATTTAACAGTATGTGGGTAGGTCTTCGACCCGATATCACTACTGTCAACAGAAACACAATATAGTCTGGTCCCTGATCTACAATAGACACAAAAAGGCAGACACTCCTTACCTGGGCCTCCTGTTTAAGGCTGCATGTTTTCTTCTTGGGATCCAGTTTTCCGCTTTTCAGCCACAGATCAGACAGTAAACAGCCTCTTTACACACAACAATTCAGTCGGAGGTCTTTTCATTCAAGAAGAACCATTTCTGCATATTCTCCAGCGTACATGTCTAACCAGCCATGCACTCTGACCTGTAGCTTACCAAGGGAATTCCGGATTACAAGGATCACAATGTGAAATAAGTTGTTAAAACCAGACTGTAGTTATCAGTAGGCTTTTCTAAGTGACAGCCGATAACACAGGAGGCTCGGGTTCGGAAAGTTTTAGTAGTGTACACAGGCAGGCTAAATAATATACAGTCCAAGTATGTGAGTTTTGTCTGACTCTATACAGTAAGCAGTTTCTTTATATAGTGTTTACAATCAGCTTTTGCCCACCTTACTGACGTGGTCGGTCACAGGGCATTTCCATCACTATGGTCCGCAATAGTCTATACATACGTGGGTGCTGGGGTCGTGCTCTTAACTTGTTTTCTCATGGGAATAACACAGCCTTGCAAGGCACCTTGTACATTACAGTATCCTTTTGTGATTGTAGCTGTTTCAAGGACCCTAGACTGTTACGATACAGTGGACAGTTAATTTCTTAATCGTTGCTTTGTCTCTCTGGTAGGAGTTGTACTGCTATCTTCGATAGAGCTCACAAGGCCATCCTCCTCTGGGGAAGGAGTGCTGTTATGCATGTACATACATTTATTGTTCTGTAACCCAGCAAATAATTAATGATGACAGACATGAGCCTGCTGTACTGCTTACTGCCAGGTTCAGAATTCCATCACAGTACAGCTTAGCTTCACCAATTACATGCAGGCTTAGTTCTACTGCCATATTGTACGGTACAATTCAATACATTATATAGTATTTGAGTGTAAACTGGAACTTCATATGTGTTTCTATATATTTTACGAACAACATCCATCCCGCCATATGCATGTTGTTCCGTCCTTTACCTTGACCGTGTGTATTTGTCCGTCCAGCTACGCTAATGTCCACATGTGATGTCCCAGTTTCCACTTCTTTGCCTGTAGCACCCTGTTAGGACGTCCTGTTTGTTAGGCACCTGTTCCGCTATATGTGATCGACTTCACAGCAAAGATAATCATCGATGCGGTGGTCCAACGACCGACTTGTCCACATGTGTACAGTTATGTGCACCGTGTCGTATGCAAACCTAGATGGTTTGACGGGTACATACTACATGCGGATGTACACATTCTGCTGACACATTCACATGCAGCCATTTACATATCTGTACCTGCGGTGGGTTGGGGACATGTGCGGTACGTATTTGCCCGCGTGGCATTGCCTAACACAAACATCTTAACACAGTTCAGGTATGCACATTGTGTGTGGTTGTATAGCTGCACACGGATGCTAGCAGGTTTGGGTGCAGGGGTATACATGGGTGTGACTGACATGTACAATGAGGCTATTGTGTGGTACATCCGAATGCATGGGTTCTGCTTCTGGATATTACACTTCATCATACACCATCCAGTGTATGCAACAGAGACGTTGCTGGGTCTGGGATATGTTGCTATGCACATGTTTGCCTGTGTTTGAGGTATCTTGCTTCCTTACTGTTGTTATGTCAGCACAGCTACCCGGCTATGTACTGTCAGTACTGCTTGTGACCATTATGGTTGGCACCTTTTCCAATGCCCATAGTGGGGCATGTTATGTGGGCACTTCGAAATTTGCAGGACTACACATACTCAGGGCTAGTGCAGTTGACAGAACTTCACTTGTTTGCCATACTATGAGCTTATTCTGTAAGCGTTTGGGTTCCTTATTTATTTTCTTATGCCATGTCTGTGTTCCATATCGTAATGTATATGTTTTATGCTACTATTTACATGTATATTGCGGGAATTTGCGTGGCAGGGGATCGGAGGTCATTTTCCATTTTTACGATTGTTGCAGGGACACGACTGTCCAATCAGGGACTGTCCATGGCACATTGGGACAGCAGGTAACCCTGGTGACCATGCCCATGTCGCTACTGGGGTTTCCACCTTTTCCATTTTCCGATATGGGATATTTCCGGGACTCACATCTGACTTTACAGGCCGACACATACAACCGGTCACTATATAGCATGGAAATTCACTTGCTTGCCTAAATAATATGCTTATTATTGTGGCAATTTCCTTGCTTATTCTGTTTTTTGTGTCATTTAGGTATTTCTGTTACAGAAATAACCAATTCATGCTACCATTACATTAAATACGGGATATCATTGTGTCCTACAATCGTAGCACGTCAGCCATTTCTAATCGTTTTGGGACACAACTGTCCATGGAGTGACTGCCCCAACCAAAGTGGGACAGGTGGTGACCTTAGTCGCTGCTCCTATGTCGGTGCGGCACGCTGACAGGCGGCTGTACACCTTCTCTGAGTGTAAACACTGACAGTGCATTGCGGGACGAACGCGGTCTTATGCGTATCCTTTACTCCTTGGACGGGTACACTTATACCTTCATGGCTTCTATTTGCTTCTCCATTAATTTGGGACGGGGACTATGTTGCATACTGTACATGCGTTTCATTCTGCACAGGACCTGGCTGCTGCCATTACTATTGTGGGCGGACCATGGCTGTCAGCACATTAGGTTGCTCACCTCATGCTGGCTTAGACACGCCTCCAGACGCATCCTACCTGGGCTCGCTCACGTACACTACGCACGTGTCTGTGATTCCGGTGCACTCTCATTATTATGTATATGGCGCTACTGCGCCGGATATTCCATGCACCGCCGGCGCAGGCCTTACGCCGGCCTTGCGCCGAGCTTCATGAATCCCGGGGTCAGTCTTGGCAATAGAACAAAAGGGTAACAAAAGAAAGTCATACGAAACAAAGGGTCATTTGTTGTTAAAATTGTAATAGAGAATTGTAAAAGGGGAAGAATCTAAGTATAGTATAAAAGAATTGCAAAAAAAGCATTTGACAGCATCCCATATTCATGGATAAAGGAGGGATTATAGTTGCATATACCCTACATTGATCAATTAAATTACAGTGACCATGAAACAGTGGTAAACCACTTTGCAGCTAAGCCATGATAAAGGACGAATTATTATCCAAAGATAAAAATTCAAAGGGGAACATTCCAGGGTGACTGTTTGTTACTAGAATAACAACAAAAAAAGCAGGATCCAACATTCGTTTATTGGATAGTCTCTCTAGCACCTCGGCTTTCGCCTTCTAGGAGAATACTATCTGATTCATTCAAACACATATTTATACCATTCAGTTAAACTTATTTAATTAAACAATCAATCAATTAATTATAAAAAAAAATTTCCAGTTGCATTCTAAATTAATACCTCTAGGTGTCATAGTATCAAATTTAAGTATAAAAACTGTTTCTTTATACAGCAATTTCCTTTTAACTGTTTCATCTCTTATATTCATAACTATATGTTCCAAAATAGTAGCAGATATACCCTTTGGATCACTATTATGGTGATCCCTAAAATGTATTGCAAGTGGGCTTTCTATTTCTTTATTTTTAATATCTCTTAAATGCTCCTGCAACCTTATTTTAAAAGCAAGTTTACTTTCCCCTATATAAAAAAGTCCACATGGACATCTCAATGCATATACAACTACTTCCGTATTACATGAAAAATACCCTAAAGGATAAAAACTCTTCCCATTAATACAATCAAATGTTCTACATACATACTGACAAGATATACATTTGCCACATGGATAAGTTCCCAATAACCTCTTATTTATATCCAAATTTATTTTAGGGGTGAAAAATCCAGCATGGACTAGCATGTCTTTAAGGTTTCTCCCTCTTTTGTAAGAAAAAGTAATATTTTTTGGAAAAAATTCCATTAGATCCTTATACTTAAATAATGAATTCCAATAGAACTTAATTACCTGACTAACTTTTTCTGATAATAAATCATAAGTCATTACCATATATATTTTTTCTAAATCTTTCACTTTTTGATTTCCATAGGAATCATTATAAAATTTCTTTTTAGCCTTCTCTACATTACTTTTTTTAACCCTATTTAAAGACAGCAATACTTCCTGTGCATCATAGCCCCTTCTAACATATAGCTGTGATATTTTTTTTAATTCCACGTCCACTTCATCCGTGTTGTTATATAATCTCTTGATTCTTGTAAATTCACCATATTGCAAAGATTTCATAAGATGCGGTGGATGACAACTACATCCATCCAGTAGATGTAAATTATTTTCAAATTTACGAAGCACATTAGTAACAATTTTACCATTATCACTTCCCTCTAAAGTGATATCCAAAAAATTAACTATATTTCCCACCTGAAAGCCATCAAATTTAAGATCAAACTCATTTTCTTGTAGGTCTTCCATAAAACTATGTATTTCCTGCTTTCCCCCTTTACAAATAAAAATCAAATCATCTATGTAGCGATAATATTTCACTACATTTGTTCTAAAAAATTCCATCCTATATAAAAATTCAATCTCAAAACAATTCATCATTATATTCGCATACATGGGGGCAAAAGCTGCCCCCATTGCAGTGCCTTTTAACTGATGAAATAACTGGCCATCAAAGTAAAAATAGTTATTCTTAAGGCAGAATTCCACTAATTCCACAATATAAAATGACAGAGGACTATCCCCCAACAGTTTTTCTAATGCTTTTAACCCATTTCTATGTTTTATACTAGTATATAAGCTGTTAACATCTGCTGTAAACCAATACATATCCTTAGTCCATATAATTGATGAGATTTTTTCTAAAAATTCAAAACTATCTTTAATATAAGATGCCTGTTTAATAACATAAGGGTATAAAAAACTATGCAAAAATATACCCATATTATGTAAAAAATAATTACATGCTGATACAATAGGACGACCCGGAGGGCATTCTATATTCTTATGAACTTTAGGTAAACAATAAAATTTAGCTATTTCACAATTGTCTGTCTCAAATTTTTTAGTTATGTCTTCTTCTGAAAAATATCCCAATCGATACCCCTTTTGAAGTAAAGCATTAAATTCTTTCAGTGCTTGTTCATATTCCTTCATATCACATTTACTATAGGCCTCACTATCATTTAGATGTTCCCAGCACATTGCAGCATATTGGGTATAATGCATCAATACTATTTTATTACCCTTATCCGCCGGTTTTATTATTAATTCTTTATTTTTAATTAATCTTTGTAGGGCTTGCCATTCTAATTTAGTCAAGTTGTATTTAATTTCCTGTCTTTTAACATCAAATTCATCATAAATGGACTCAATAACAAAATCTGTCATTGCTGAAAAATTCTTAATACCTTCATGAATAAAAGGTGGAACAAAATGACTTCTAACTTTAATCTTAGAAGTATCTAACTGACAATATGCATTGCTGTTCATAAAACTTTCATTTTCTGACAAACAAGAGTGAAAACTATCTTCTGAGTCATCCGAAATACATGATGCATCATTATATACATTATCTAATAGCACATTATCGTTTTTTGTTTTAAAAAAAACATACTAAATGTAATTTGCGTATAAAACGATATATATCACCCTTTAAAAGGTGCAGTCTAGGTAGTACCGTAGGTATGAATTTCAAACCACGGTTAAGCAAAGAAATTGTGGCTTCATCTAAATTCAAACCACATAAATTAATAATGTAATTATTTACAGCATCTTTACGAATTTCACAATTATCAGAATTTAAAGAGTCAGTGTTTTCTAACTCGTTTATACCTCTGAAAGTTCGACTGGGCTTCTGGATATTGTCTCTGTCCATTATCAACCATGGAATCATTCCCTCTATATGTGTCTCTATTTCCATATTCTGAACGTTTGCCTCTCCGAAAGGAATGTTGAAAGGACTGTGGATTCTGCGCTGCAGGTAGCTTTGGAAAATCTCCCCCTTCTCCTTGTTCACTTTCCCACTCAGTTGATACATCCGAATGCGCACTTTTTCCGCCATTACGTCTATGGTTTTCCTGATCCACAAACCTGACGCCTCAACGTCGTCTCTTGTCATTGACTGGATGGGAGAAAGCTGAATCTCCAGCATAATCTTTGATGTCACGATTTAGTTTGTACTTCTTCGTGTTTAGTAATTCTTTCTCCATATCAATCAATTTGCTTTGTATATCTTTCAAGCACTGCTCCATTCAAGCCGAACCAACTGTATTAGACAAAGTTTCACAAGCATCAGATATCTCAGTTTTCAATTTTAATTGTTTAACTTTATCTCGTTCAACTAATATGCTAACCCACTCAATGGAGCAGCGATGGGCAGCTGTTACCCATCTCTTATGGAAAGCTTTATCAGTCTCATCTAGCAAATCGAACGGAGTGGTAGGATTTTTAAAGGCTCGCAAGCCTCTTGGTGTAATGTCCAATTCCACATATCTTTGTAAACTCAAACAGTTTAAATGTACCGCTAATTCTTTAGCCATTAATTTGTCCAGTTTATCAAACATTTCTTTCATTTCTCCAGGTAAAGAATTACCTATATGTTGACCCACAGTAAAAAATGGATTTTCTGTTTTTCTCATCTGTTCCTTTTGTAAAAATTTCTGCCAAAACATCACCTGTTCTTCCTGGGTTGTCCGAATATTTGTTCGGTCTCCCATTGATGTAGCAAATTGCTCCATAGTTGTCTGACTTCTCTCTGATGGATCTTGCCTAAATATTCTAGGCACACTGAGTGACGGATCACTCGACATGAATAAAAAGTAACAACCAAAAAAAATAAAGGAAAAAATCCAATATTTCAAGAATAACAACAAAAAAAGCAGGATCCAACACTCGTTTATTGGATAGTCTCTCTAGTGCCTCAGCTTTCGCCTTCTAGAAGAATACTATCTGATTCATTCAAACACATTTTTATACCATTCAATTAAATTATTTAATTAAACAATCAATCAATTAATTATAAAAAAACTTTCCAGTTGCATTCTAAATTAATACCTCTAGGTGTCATAGTATCAAATTTAAGTATAAAAACTGTTTCTTTAGAATGCAACTGGAAAGTTTTTTATAATTAATTGATTGATTGTTTAATTAAATAAGTTTAATTGAATGGTATAAATATGTGTTTGAATGAATCAGATAGTATTCTCCTAGAAGGCGAAAGCCGAGGCGCTAGAGAGTCTATCCAATAAACGAGTGTTGGATCCTGCTTTTTTTGTTGTTATTCTTGAAATATTGGATTTTTCCTTTATTTTTTTTGGTTGTTACTTTTTTTTGACTGTTTGTTACTGTTGCTCTTTTGTCTTGCCCTTAACCCATTAAGCTGTCATGGTTACAATTTGGCTTCCAGAAAACAACAAAGTGTAAAGACTATCCTTTATGCCACCTAGACGCACAAATGTGATTGATGCTCTTATAGATCTTAGAGAGCTCACTAGGAATAAAACGATTGATTTAATGGTTCCAAAAAGTGGCAATTTTAAAAATAATTTTAAGAAACCTAGTGCTTTCACTCCACGTTTGAATCCCATGCTAGAAGCATTTGTTAATCTCTGCGAAGATGTCATAAGACAAACCCTTAATGAGAAACATGAACTGTCATTTTATAATCTTAGTTCTAATGAATGAGAAGCCCTAAATTAGCTATGCAAAGTCTCTAATATAGAGATATGCCTAGCAGACAAGGTTGGTGGAATAGTGGTTATGGACCGGCTTTTTTTATTCCGTGAAAATGCTAGATATGCTGAGAGATGGAAATACATTTATGCTTTTACAGAAGTTTCAACTGACTGGATTGATTAACATCGTACATTTTTATATACTTGATTTGCATGTGGCTAATCTTATTAATTTAGAACTGTTTAATTATTTCACAGTTGACCATCCAGTCATTTCTGTCATTTATGGATTACCAAAGGTACACAAGGATGCTAAGGATCCACCTTGTGTCTGATTCTTTCAGTTTGTGGGTGGCTTACTAAGCCACTATCCATTTATGTGGTGAAACAATTATGATGTGTTTTAGATACTATTGATTTTTTAAATGATTTGTACAAAGGGTTGAGAGAAAATTCAAGTAATGACTTGATCTTTGTTACTCTAGATGTCAATTCACTTTTCATAATGATTTCCAAAGATTTGGGGATTGAGAATGTCAGATCTTTCTTATCCACTTGCAGTGATTTGTCTACTAGTAAGGTTATGATGATTTGCACATTGCTTGAGCTTGTTTTGGAAAACACTGTCTTTGGGACAGACTACTATCTACAAAAGGTTGGGGTGGCTATGGACACAGCATGGCTAACAGTTATGCCAATGTTGTGTTAGCGCAGTGGGAATTAGGGTGCTCAGTGATAATCCATTTAGGGTTCATACCTCTTTTTATAAATGTTTTGTTGGTGATGTGTTTATGATATGAGATAGACCTCAACAGAAATTGACTGACTTTGTTGCATTTCTGCATGACACAACTTCTTTTTTGAAATTCAGTGTTCAGTTTTCTTGTGAAAAGACTGATTTCTTAAATGTAACAGTACATAGGAATATGTTTGGGCAAACAGACATGAGCATTTTTAAGAAACCATGCAAAAAGAACAATTTGCTGCACAAGACCAGAATACACCCTAGACATGTTTCTAGGAATGTCCTGAAAGGCCAGGTACTCAGGGTTATGAGGTTACATGATAACAATGAGATACTAAATAGATCATTAGTCAGCTCAAGGAAGATTTTATAAGAGGCTACACCTTGTCTGAGATAAACACCTTGTCTGAGATAAACACTTTGTCTGAGATAAACACCTTGTCTGAGATAAACAAAACAATAGAAGAAGTACATTTAACCAGACATACTAGAGCAAAAGCTTTATTTCTCTGATATGAGGGATTTGGATTTACAAACTGCACCTATTACATGAAACAGTGTTACTTACTTTTTCCAGTGATGTGAACTTAGTTTTTGATATCATTAGGAAAAAACTGGCCTGTTTTAATTGCAGATGCTGACCTAAAGAAGAGCCTAAGCCAATCATCTAAGTTTATTTTTAAAAATAGTAAAATGCTTTAGCAACATCTCTGTTACAAACAACATTTTAAGAATAAAGCATTTTTGGACAGTCTGGGAACCTTTCCCTGTCAGTGTTGGAGTGCGTGCAGATTCATTTGAAGTGTGTTATATGTTCAGCATCCGATATTAGGAAAGAATATTGAGTAAAATTTTTATGCAGATTGTGAAACAAAAATTCGTTTACTTAGCACAGGGCACACAATGCGAAGGATTTTACATAGGCAAAATGAAATGTACATTAAGACAAAAGATCTTAGAACAATGTAATGCTATCAAGAAGGAAAAGGTGAGAAGTGCTGTGGCTAAACATGTGATGGAAAAGAGATGTGAGCATTCCTTTAAGTTTTCAGTATTAGAGCTAATAAAAGATGCTATTAGAGAGGGAGACATCTGTAATAAAACTGAATATAGTGAACTGCAGTGGATTTTAGATTTTAGGGCTGATTGTAGCCTGGGACTAAATGATCATGTCGCTTTAAAACCGGTACTGAAGCAAAGAGGCTATGTCATTGATTTTATTGACTTCTTATTTAAGTGTGTCATGTGTTTAATTTTAATTGATTTGATTGGTTGAAAATGTTTTTAAAATGTTTATGCTTCATTCTTTACTTTTTAATGGTCTGAGGAAGTGGGACATCCGCGAAAGTGCTTACCTATATTTTAATACAATAAAGATCTATTTATTGGTTCAGCCAGAGTGGACATCGTTTGTGCTTATCAGTTCTTTTGAATTATATCCCAGATCCACTGTTCAACTTTTTCAGTATAGACAAATAACTTGCCTTCAGATGATATATAAACTATACACTGGAACAGGTGCTGACAGGGTTTATAGTCATGTACAAGAAAACTGAGTCATGGCAATAGAACAAAAGGATAACAAGAGAAAGTTATATGGAACAAATGATCGTTTGTTTTTAAAATTGTAATGGAGAATTGTAAAAAGGGGAAGACTCTAAGTAAAGTATATAAAGATTGCAAAAAAGCATTTGACAGCAACCCACATTCATGAATAAAGGAGTGCTTATAGTTGTATAAGATATACCCTGTATTGATCAATTACATTACAGTGACCATGAAACAGTAGTAAACCACTTTGCAGCTAAGCCATGATAAAGGGTGAATTATTATCCCAGAGATAACAATTCAGAGGTGGATATTCCAGGGTGACTCTTTGTCACTGTTGTACTTTTGTCTTCCCCCTTAACCCATTAAACTGTCATGGTTACAATTTGGCTCCTAGAAAACAACAACGTGTAAATACATTTCTTCTTCTTCTTTTGGTGGATGATTTAAAAGTGAATACTTCATTAGATGAGGATCTGAAAGCACAACTGAAAGTGGCCAAAGCTTTCTCAGATGATATAAGAATGTCATTTGGTATTGATAAATATGCAAAGGTAACACTTAATGCAGGAAAGCTGCAGCCCAAAGAAAATATCAGTCTGGGACACAAATGTAATATAAAGGAACTTGAGCAGGATCGAGCATATAAATATTTGGGAACTGATGAGGGATCAACAATAACATATGAACACATGTGAACAAAACTCAGTAAGGAACATTTTAGAAGACTTCAATTAATATTGAAAACAGCCCTGACATCTCAGACAAAAGTCCAGGCTATAAACAATTTGATCTTCTTGTTCTAACTTACAGTTTTATGATGACTGACTGGCTCCAAAAGGTATTGGGTCAGCTGGATAGGAAAACAAGAAAAATGCTTTGCACTTATCAAATCATATATAAAAATCAGTGTATAACAAAATTATATATTCCTCATTCTGATGGAGGTATGGGCCTCCTTGAAACTGATTACATGTATAGATCTGCAATAATGGGACTGTATACATATCTGCTGACCTCATCAGATCCAAACATAGTGAAAGTTTTGAAACATGTAGGGAACATGCCTAAGATGACTACTTTGTTTAGTGTAGCAGAAACATATCGGTGTCAAGTGGGGATGGAAACAAAACCAGAAGTTGACAAAAATCAGGCACAACTGAATGTACTAAAAACAAAAGAAATAATATAAGGAGAAGGATCAGATGAGAAGGCAAAAAATGTGTAAAAGGCATAAATATATTTTTAAGTACAGAAAACTCTTGGAACAACCTCATGTCAACCAGGATTTGATGCAAGAATAGTTAAGAACAAGTGAATTTAAATAAAAAAATTAAAGGTTAATATTGGTGGCCCAGAATACTGGACTATGCACACATTGGTTTACAAAGTTCATTGAGCATGTGAGAGAAACAGACAAATGCAGGTTCTGTAAAATGGAACTGGAAACAGTCACTCTTCCAGTTTCTGGGTTTAATATACTAATGGCAGAGGGCCTGTAAATGCATAATAATGTGTCAAGACTGTTGCATTGGGGATTGTGCAAACATTGCAATACTGATGTAACCAAGAAATATTGGAAGCATGAGCCACAAAGCATTACAGAAAATGTTGAAGTTTATGTCACATGAGACCACCCATTACCAACAGTTCAAAAAACAGATGTGAGAAAAACAGATACAGTAGTTCATGAAAAGAAGACAAAAGTAGCACTGATCACTGAAATTGCTACACCCAGTGACTATAGTGTCTTATGTACAGAGAGAGTCATAAAATGCCATGATTTATAGGCAGAAATGAGGGTGATGTGGAAGAGGGATACCCAGACAGTTCCAATAGCAGTAGTAGCAATGGGTCTCATAAAAAAGGATACAGTCTTATTTAGATATGCTACTGATACATGTAACTCCTTAGGAATTACAGAATGAGTCATTTCTGGGCACATTGTGGATGCTGAGTAGAGCACTTTTGGATAACATCAAAGATAAAAACAACACTAATTTCACAAACATTAATCATGCTTTGACTTAGGAATGGGGTGCATTCCTGTCATGGTATTAGAAACCCCAAATAACTTGGAGAAATTAAGCCAATCAATATTTTGTAACTTCGCCAACAAAGCCTTCTTATCTAACTTACTCAGGCCATAAACATCTAATTTCACAGGAAAATTTAATATATGTATTCATTATCTCAGGAAAAGGTGGTGCGATCAGAATTTCTTAAGGATGCTGATTGCCTAACTATTGTAATTATACCTGTTTTACTAACTAAATTTACATTTTGAACATTTAAATGTCGTCTTCGTGCCTGAACTTTTTGAACGATCAATACTCATTTATCAAGTCCAAGAAATCTGATTCCATGTATGTATTATAGGGACTTGTTCTCCATTTAATAGCAGGGTACTTAAAACACCCAATATCAAAGTTGGACTTTCATCTAGAGATCCCTCTAGTGCCTGCAGAAAGGACTGTATGTCAAACTGTTTGTCTCTTTTTCTGTCTAAGCAAGCACAAAGCTCCACCTAAATATACCTAATGAAGATCATAAGATACAAAGAAAGGGATGATAGTATACACCACTAAATACTGTTTACAATGAAACCAAACAGAATATTCATTTGGAGCCATTAATTATAACATGTCACATTAAGAAGTTTCATACAGTAGGAAATCTTTCTGAATCTCTTAAAAGTTTCAGTGAATACTTCTTTCAAGACAACATGTTTTTTAAAAAAGTTATACCAAAACTTTAACAAGATTTCTTCTCATTTTTCGGCAATGCTCCATAATGAAATGTTGATCCATTTCTGATAATTATTTTCTACTGTATGGTACTGCATAGGTATACTTAATAAGTAGTTATACCAGTAATAATTATTGTTAATAACTGAAGAGTACAAGACTGTTCAACAAAAAGTCTCAGACTGGTTGACAAAACTGCATAACCAAAAGAGGGAAATTATATCTACAATTGCATTTTTCCTACACTATACACATCAACATCAAGTGATGATTTTTTGCTTCAATGCATGCTTGTGGGAGTCAGAGATGTGTTATGTAACAACATAAATTGTTGAGGAATGAAGTTCGAGAATATTAACTATTTAAAAGAATTGTGAAGATCAAAGACCAGACAGGAAGAATACTTAATTTGGTGGCTCTTTTTTGGCTCCCTTCAGCTGATTATCATCTGCTCATAGGTGTTCTCATACATCGAGTCTACTAATCTCACCTTAGTCTCCCCTGGGCTAATCCTGATTCATGTCCAGGGCTGGTGAAGATATGGAAGAACCTTGGGCAATATCACAGTACTGTCTGAGAGTGTAGTTTTGTAGCTTAATTTCCTGCTCTTGTTCCATAATCAGGGGCTTGTGTGCAATGGCCTCTAAGGTGGATCAGCCAGTAGCCCTGCCCTCTCCAGTACCATAGCCCATTACATGGCCCATCAGGGATCTGAGATGGAGAGCCTTAGTGTGTGCTCTCACTCACAAGATGGGCACAACCATCCTTCTTACCTGCACCATTAGGCACCTGAGCTGCTAACTGAGCCTAGGTCACCTGTGCAGTAGTCAGGTCTTTTCCACTGTAGGACACTGGTGCAGGTACAAAATCTTATTCCATGAAATTGCGAAGACCAATAATTGGAAATAAATAACTCTGAATAATAAGACAATTTTAAAACTGAATTGTGGAGGAAAGATAAGTAGTGCTTTTTTGGGATAAACAGACTAGGAGAAAAGAAATTCCCCATTTGCTGTATTAAATTTAAACAGAGTTGAGCATGTGAAAACTGTGATTCTAATCAGTGAGATTCCAGCATTCTCTCAAAATGGCATTAGAAATCAAAAGGACATTGCTCAACAGCTGACGCAAGAAAAGGTTTGTGATCATGAGAAAAGTTTAGCACTCTACTATTTATTAACAAGCCCCTACTAATAACTGTAATAAAAGAAATTATTTAAATCGACTGACTTTTTTAATACAGCTCTGTGGATTTAAGATCAAGAGATTCAAAAATGGTGCGGGGTTTAATGAGGTAACTTAAGATTTATCTGTAAAAGAAATAGATCTGTATGAATTTTTTTTACTTTGTGTATTAATGTTCATGTGGTTGTGATCCTTAACAAGTTATTATCCAGAGGGAGTCGAAAGTAGTCAGGTATAGTGAATAATAGGACCAGGGTGGACATTTAAGGCCATCTTTATCTTTGGGATTCAAAGGGTTTTAAGACTAGCTCTTGTTTTATTAAATAAGCTATTTTGCCACAAGAACTTTACAACTGACTTGTAAAATTACTTGAACATGTCTTGAAGTACATGGCAAAAATGAGTTAATGCAAGAATATAAATATCTGGAAAAAATACTTTTAATTTTTGGGGACCTCACCAAAAGACACATTTTAATTTACTCCAATTGTATACTTCTGTTTTTAACTTGCTATGAAATGAATTGAAGTTAGCATCAATGAAAGAACAAATACTCAGTTTATCGTTAACTCCAAAGTATTTCAGTTCATTTAGTAAGATATTTATCGATGAAGCTAAGAAATGATTTATTAATACCTATGAAATACTAAGGGATTAAAGATCAGACTTTTTTAATATTAGCTTTTAATCAGAAGCTTTGCTGTAACTTTTAATACACCTGGAAATGTTAAGCTAGAATTTTGAAAAAAATGATAAGATGTTGTAAGCAAAAGAGGCAATATTGATAAAAGAATAACAAAAATGCTGTGCCTTAAATTTTTGGATTTTTTAATACTTTTGTAATAGTGGCTCCTGTGAATACATAAAAGACAGTGTGATAGAAGATGCGCTTGCTTTTTATCAGTCAAACTGGACATTTACATCAAGATATGTGGAAGCTGAATCATACATTCCTTTAACTGCTTCACTGTATTCTGTAAGAAGGCAAATTTTTAACAAAGCAAAAAGAAGAAAAGAATGAATTAACTTAAAAGCTTTACTGGTGTCTAGGGTGAAAATCATTTATTGGACTCTCTTATTTGCATTAAGATAAAAAAATGATGAAAAAATAATTCTAAGATACTGTTACTGATTTGTGTTTGCTTGGTTTCCGTGAGTCCTGACTGGAAATGCCAAATTACTTGGTTTGCCTGGATTTTAAACCTTTTAGCTAGAATGGTTGCATGTTTCTATATCATGATTGATAAGGTAGATGAAGTAAGAGTTTGTGATAAGTAGGACTAAGGTGGGTTTCAAGATATATATTATTTTGGGTAGATTTAAACGTTTGCTGCTATACCATGAGACTTAATATGGTTATTTAATTTAAGTAATGGTTAATTGGTACTTAATTGAAAAAAGGAATCATCAAACTCATCCATCCACAGAACCTTGTCAGGTTTAGGGGCAGAGACTGAATCAAAGATTTCTTGTAGAGAAAAAAAATACATTACTTAACAGACTAATGTTATAATTTGAAAGGGTCCTTGTGTTAAGATATTCTAGAAATTGCATAATGGAACAAGTGTCTATATGTAAGTCACTGGATGCATACAGTTACACAGAGGTATTGTAAAGGGCTGACACAGTATCCTGAGTATGAGTATGATGTATTCTGTTGTAGTATAATTTGAACTGAGGTATTGTAAATGGCTGACACAGTATCCTGAGTATGAGTATGATGTATTCTGTTGCAGTATCATTTGAACTGAGGTATTGTAAAGGGCTGACACAGTATCCTGAGTATGAGTATGATGTATTCTGTTCAAGTATCATTTGAACTATGAGTTCATTTGAATAAACTTGCTAGTAGTTTAGATGGAGTAGTAACATGTTCTGTATATTATTTCAAGGTTCTTTCCCACCCCAAGGTTAGGCTCAGACAATTCATTCCTATATACTTGGGATGTATTGAATACTGTAAGGGGATGATATCCAGTCACAGAAGCCATCATACTGGTAGCCAGAAGGGTTGTTTGCACTGTCATCACCATCCCATTAACTGAGGGCATTTTATTTTGTCATAGCACTAACCTAACCTAACCTCATTTTGTGACACAAATACCTGCCTCACTGCAGTGATCTTCTGGGTCCCTCTTCCCAGTGCATATGTGCTCTTTTGCATGTTGCAGAAGGCCACAAACTTCATTCTCCTTATAATGGCTTTCTGCTGTAATGAAAGTCATCATTTCTGCTTGAAGCCACAGATGAGTCAACCAGGCTCAACCTCCTTTCTCACCAGGATGGGCATGTCCATCCTTTCCTGCCTGCACTTTGAAGCATCTGAGCTGCTAATCGCGCTCAGGTCACTTGGCCCATAGTCATGACTTTATCCATCTATGCCACTGATGGAGGCATGCTATTCTGCATATTTTCTTCAATTTCTGCTTCAAAAAGAAATTGATTAGATGCAATTATAGTTTAAGCTGGTGCGAGGTGTCAGTTAGGGTTTTTACTTATTATAATCAAAAGTGTTTTTAAGGTACTGTCTAGCAAAGAAACTGTTTTCTGTCAACAAACCGTACTCATTCTAGAACTTCTTCAAATATATCACTGTAGTAATGATGATACATATTAAAATTGATTTGAAGGCTTCCCCTGATCACAAAGAAGTATGCTTGACTTAGATTATTTGTCCAATCACCTCCTGCTCATTAGGAATATTGGGATTTACCCTCCAGTTAGAAAAAGACCAAGATCTGGGGACAACAGTAATTTTTAAAATAAATCAAGAAATTTATTATTAAAAGTATGACTGTTTTGGGTATATAATAGATCATATTTAAGGATAGATTTGGAGTCAAGGAAAAATCTGCCCTGGATCAAGATTGATAAGAAGTTGAAAATAAAGTGAACTCCTGTCTTTGAGGGTATGTTGTCCAATAGGGATTTAAAAGATCATAGGCATTGATACAGTCTTAAAACCATGAAATATTTCATTTATTATGCAGAAATGGATGCCCTGTTTACCTAATGGAAGTTCCAAACTTAAATTATAACTACCGAAAATTATAAGGGTGTGATAAGGGGGGCAGTCACGTTGGGTGTTAGGGGTTGTGATCACCAGATTCCAGTCAGTCAGTAGTGCAAGTGTTGTGCTTCAAATTTAAAAGCAGGAAGAGCTTTTTTTGCTCCTGAACTTAAAGTTGATGGGGATGGTATAGGGTCCCAGAATAACTAGCTACAGCTCTGAGAATTATATTAGGTTTATCAA